>NC_143424.1:17237500-17465000 GCF_059467195.1 Physcomitrium patens | reverse complement strand
AAATTCAGTATGCATTTCAACTCTAGATACAATTCTCACATAATAAGAAAAATGAAATTCACATCCCAAATTAGGATCTTTAAATCCTAATTACGGATTATAAACCCTAATTCATAAAAAATGAAACACATATTTTTGAAAAACAAAAACATTTATAGAGGTTTTTAGGACAATATAAGCCTTGGAAAAATTTTAGAATGGAAAAACTAATAATGAATTGAGAGATATTTAGGATCAAAAACCTCTAGGACACCCTTGTAAATCCTAAATCCTAAATCCTAATCCTTGATCAAAATCCTCTAGGACACTCTTGTAACCTTAAATCCTAAACCCTAAAATTCTAAACCCTAAACCCTAAAATTCTAAACCCTAAACCCTATTTTTTCAAAAATCCTAAATCTAAATCAGGATTCTAAATTTATAGTGCTTATTAAAAGTAAATTCTTTTTTATTTTTACAAGCTTTGTATGTTTTGCACTTCTTTTCTTTATTTTGTCTCATATTTTTAGTTGTTCCAATCTATCTTTAAGAAAAATGTCTATAAATTTATAATCTATATTATGAATATGTAATTATTCCATAGGTGCCTTTTACCAATCATTTGATATTGGTCGATGGATGGCTACATTGATTCTAGTTGTAAGACCACTAAAGGTTTGTTTAAATTATTAAGGTGGAGTAAGGCTACCTTCCTCTATTAAGTCATCTAACTTGTGAACTTGAGAGCTATTAAAATTCACTCCAAAGACATCTTTAATTTTTATGTCTTCAACTAGGATTGCTAAGTCTATATCTATTTCATCATTTTGCTAAGTAGCAAAACCATCTATGAAGTTGACATTCATTACTTCATCTGCACTCGAAGTAGGATATTCTATTAATCATTTGGTGAATTTCTTGTCATCCTACCAATCATATAGTCCATGGTCCATACATCCTAATGGAATTAGTTGAACTATATTTGAGTGAACCACTTCCTTTGCTACCAAATCATCAAATCTAACCTTTTTTTTTTTAATTCTTTATATGGTTGTAGATTCAAATTCTCATCTTTGAAAGAAAAAGATAAGGTTTTGGCTAAAATAATTTTTGAAATTGAAAAAAAAATTTAGTCAAATTTTCTGATGGCCCATAGATTATATACAGCTTCTTACTTTCTTAATCAATTTTTGCATTTGCTGCCTTTAACCATGGTCTACCTAAAAGTAATAGATATGAATTTTTTCTAGGATGCATGTGAATCACATGAAAGATGAAGAAATATTTTTTATCTTCTGTTATCATTCTACAACCACTAATTTATTCCAAAGGTATGTCTTGACTCTGATTAGCCATGTTCATTACAAAAAGAGAGGATTTAGTGATATTAAGTCCTAGTTTTTCCATAGTTCTTACTAGTATGATATTTAATCTACTACTTCCATCCACAATAGTATAAGGTATGATTTTATCTACTATAGATATTTTTAACTCAATTGCTTTTACCTCTTCTACCACTTGAATTGTTTTAACATGGGCTTGAATTTTTTCCCTCGAACTTTGGCATTTCTTAATAGGTAAGCCTATTTTAAATATTTTTTTCATCATTGGAGAAACTTCCAATAATTGAACAATAGTTATATCAGCCTTAATTTTGTTCAAGTCTTTCCATAAGTCATAAGACTTCCTTTGATCAATTTTTTTTAGGAAAAATGAGATATCACCTTTTAATTTAGGGATCCTAAGATCTTTTCACTCTTTTGTAGAGGAGAATTCTTCCACAAGAATTTTTTTCTTTTCCTATCTTAGTTTTTTCAGTGGTAGTGGGTTTTAAATTATGAATCATTTTTTTTATTTCCTAATATTATCCATTGCTTCTCTTGTAACTTTGTTTAAATCAAAAAAGTGAAGAGAGTCTTTTGAACTATTCTCACTATCTATTGAGATAGGAGGGAGAGGACTAGTATACCTAGACCTTATCATAACTACTAAGGCTGGCATATTAGAAAGTCATTTATCCTTAGTAAATGCTTCTTCACAAAAGACATGATGAGTGTGAGAAGACGACATTTGGTCTCTAAGAATTTGAGAATCTTATTCTTTAGTTGGTATTTCCAAATACTTTACATCTTGTGAATTTCTTCCCTTGTTTTGTTGGCCATATTGAAGTTGATCTATATTTAATGAAATAAATCTTCTCTGTGTATTTAGACCTAAGGAAGGATGTTGGATTTAACAATTATTATTATAATCATAAATCATGTTAGAAGGTCTTAAGATATTGTCCAAATTTGGATTTTTTATTCCCTTCAATTGATCTTGGACTTATTATTGATAATTTCTTTATGGAAATTTTAAAAGAATCATCTTGTCAAGTTGCCTACACAAGTTTGTAGGATGGTTTTTGCTAAAATTTCTACATATTATCTTATTTTCTATCCAACAACTATTTGATAGATGTCTTTTCTTACAAAGGTGGTACACTTCATGTTTTTATCATTGTAGGTTCTTAAAACTTTATGTAGAATTTTCTCAAGGTTGGAATTGGAAATTGAAACTTGACATACTATGATTTTTATGAGGTGGAGTATACAATTGTAGCCCTCCTTGGTTTTGCTGATAATTTTGTTGGTTTGAACAAAATTGACTTGTATGCCTTGATTGGCCATATTGAGTGCACCAAAGCCTTAAGGTGTGTCTACTAGATTCTATAGGAAGTGGAGCTTGATTTGAATTTTGACTCTTATTTTAAAATTCTATATTCTTCCTTCTTCCACATCCTTTCTTGTTGTTTGGTAATGTCTTCAATCAATCATGTTATTTTTTTAGCATCTTCTAAATTTTTTGGCCTTCCCTTGAAGAATTCTCTAATTGTATCTTCAGTATTAAATCCTTAGATAAAAAAATGGATGAAGGTATCATCCTTGAGAAGAATTCCCACAAATCGAGTTATTATCAACTCAAATTGCCAAATATATTTAGTGATATCTTTTCTTTTTCCTTATTTCAAAGAAAAAATAGTTGTAATGGTATTACTTTACTTTATTTATAGTCTATATTTTTCTAAAAATACTCTCATGAACATATTTTAGTTCTTAAAGATTTGAAGGGGATGGTTTCTATATCATTTGTATACTCCATCTTTTCAATGTACTCGAAAACCATACTAATTAATATCCTTGGTTGGTAATTAAATATGTCATGAGATGTTCTATGAATCTCTCTATTTATGTGGATGGATCATCATCTCTAATTCTTCTAAATATTGGAAGATTGTGATGCATGGAAGTTGTTTGTAATCCCTTTAGAATTACACTGGGTAAACCTCTTGACTGAACCAAGGAATTTATAGGTATAGAATTTGGAGAGGCTTCTGTTCTGCAATACACTAAAGTAAAATTAAGTCTTGATTCTTTTCTTTCTTGATTTACTCCTATGGAAAAATTAAGAAATTTAAAATCCAACTTTCTTTCTCCTACTACTTGATTAGGATTTAATTCCAACAAATTGATTACAAATATGTCTTGTGACATTATAGATAAATCTTATTTGTTCAACTATTGGACCTCAATACTTCTAAATTATGGCATGGATTTTTTAATAGCCTTCTCTAAGATTTTAATAGATAGAACTAATTTAGGTTGTTTAGATCTAGTAGAATAATGCATCTAATATAATTATAGATATAACATTCACCTAGACTCATAATTTAAACATACCAATCTCTACAAAATTCAAATAAAATATTTTGGCTCTTCTACCTATAATCTACTTAAAGTACCTTCCAACAGGGAACAAAAACAAAACAAAAATAAATAAAGGAGGAGTGTTTGTTACGTATCACTCCAAAGAAAACTTTTTCCAACTTTAATTATTATACGGAACTACTATTGTATAGGAGTGATTCTAAGTAATCTTAGTTGTGAAAAAAAATTCTATACCGGGCAGCAAAGAATTCAAGCTGTCTTTTTTTCTTGTTTTTTTACAATAAGACAGTTAGGAAATTACATACTATAACAATTAACAACAAAGATTATGTTACAAAAATAATTCTTTGCAAACAGTTCACACCACATTGAAGAAGATCTCATCTAGTTGCATCTCCAGCCAACTTACCACTTGTTAACAAACTTCCAAAATACGTGACTCATCTCTTAGCCAATTTCAAATTAAACATTCTAAGTAAGGATTTAAGGTTTAAGGATATTGGATTAAAGGTTCTATCTACCTTCTCCCATCCACATCTATAAGAAAGATTGGAGACTTATCTTTCTCATATCTTTTTCTTAGATTCTACCTTCTAATTTCTAACTCTTGTTCCTTGTATTCAAACAATTTTCTAAAATTTCAAAGAAAGAATAATTGACAAGATTCAAGCACTTATTTGATTGTAAGCTATTAATGCTTTTCTTCTTTCTTCTTGTGCTCCTTCCTCTCAACCACAATCTGTGTTTGTAAAATAAATATAAATTCAATTAAATTTGTTGAAAAGATACTCACCTTAGATTATTATTTGAACTTGTTGATCTTCTTTTTTCTTCTTTTTTTCTTTTTTCCTTGTTTTTTCCAAATTCCTTCTAGTTAAATTTTTTATCTATCTCTTCTTCTTTTGTTGATGAAGAATTCTCTTGAGGTTCTTGTTAAGTTCTTTCTATACTATTTTCTATGAATAGAAAGGATATAAGGGGTAGAGAGAGTGATTAAATCTCCCTACTACTAGAGAAAAGTCCTCAATCAAAAATTCACAAGGATGAAAAGAAATGATACGAGGGATAGAGGAAATGATTAAATTACCCTACTACTTGAGAAAGGCCCTCAACTTGAAAAATTACAAGGAGAGGGAGTAATGAAACCCTGAAGATGAGCTCCATCTTTTGTGCTTGCAAGTGACAACCACCTAAAGAAAACAACCAAACAATGCTAATACTAACATTTAACTACTCAAATTCTACTTAGGACTAGAAATAACAATATTGCATAGAAATAAATTAATGAATAAATAAAAAAATATATTAACTTACTTCAATACATAAAACTATCATGCATATAAAAAAATAATAAATAAAATAAATAAAATAAAAGATAATAATATTAATGAATAAAAATAAGAGTAAGAATTAAATAAGAAAATTAAACATAAAAAGACAAGTATAAGTCAAAATAAAAATCAAAGTAAAATAAAATAGAAATAAAAAAAATTAAAAATTCAAATTCAAAGTAAATTAAAAATAAAAAAAATTCAAATTCAAATTAAGAGTTAAAAACAAAATAATATTAAATTAAAAATAAATATGAAATTAAAAGTTAAAAGTAAAATTAATATTAATAGAGTTTTATTTTTATTATTAAAATAATTAATTTTTTTTAATATTAATATTAATATTTTTAATTTTAATTTATTTTAATATTTTAATTTTTAGTTTTATTTATTTTATTTTTATTTTTATTAATTATTTATTTTTATTTTCAACTTAAATTTAAATTTTTTATTATAATTTAATATAATTAAGAAAAAAAATTATAATACAAATTTTACAAGTATAACATAAAATCAATAATGTAAATGAGTGAAAAGATAGAAATCACTAACCTCAATTGTATTCCGCTTAAGGTAGCAACCCCTCTCCACTCCAAAAATCGCCACAATTATAATTTTGATTTAATAGCACCAAATTTTGTACCACTAAAATCTCAACTCCAAGATTCTTGTACTTAGAATTTTCCAATATTAAATTGTCACCAGGAACTAAGAGATGTCTTTCTAAACATGAGGTACATGAAACTGCTAAGGTAGTGAATCCCTTTCACACACATAGACATTAAAAGCACCATCTCCTAACAAACGCACCAAAATGAGAGTGTAAATTTTCACTCCTCAATCCAAGTTATAAGATGGCCTCAATTAAGAGTTGCTTGTAATTGGTGGTGTGAAGTGAAGTAAGCAAATAACAAGAATAAAAGAAGAACAACGACAAAGCAATTGAAATAAATGACGTGAAGGAATTACAACATCCAAAACTAAGTCACAATCTATTCACTATGTTTTCATCCAATAAAATTTTTAAAAATATAAAAATTATATTTTTAGATATATAATTTTATTATCTTTTCAATGACATAAGAAACATATAAATCCGAATTACTATGAGTAAGTTATGAAGTTTTAAAAATATGAAGTAAATAATTAAAAAGTGAAGTGAAAATATTTTACCTCAAAGATAACGTGCTTATAGATCAAGGATTCGAGCCTCATCAAGGCTCACATATAGTGTATAAGGATATTTAAGAAACAACTTGTACAATGCATATTAGAGTAAATCAAATGCACGATTTATTAGCAAAGTGGAAAGAAATGTTTGAAGATATATCAAAAAATTGTCTTTTAGACATGAGATTGGAACTTAGTGTTTTTAAAAAAAAATAGTGGATGAATATAAATTTTGTAGCAATCTTGATCTTTTTGAGTATTATAGCATAAAAAGAGCTATAAGACAGTCTTTTGCTATATAAGAAAGATCTTTATAAAGATTCTTTGAAATATGCCATAAATATTTAGTAATGTTGGTAAATGAGATTCATAGAAAAGATTCATATGCACCTTCCATTTGAGTCAAAAGTGCCTTGATATTTGCTAGACAAGCAATATGATGGAATGGTAAGCATGTGAAGTGATAACTTCAACAAGCAAGGGAGTAAAAAAATGCCCAAGCAAATCAACAAGCATTAATACAAGCAAGACAATTCTTCTACAATGGTTGGGAATAAGATGATCTAAGTATTTGTCTTTTGATCTTTAAATTTCTTCACAATATACATTGATTTATTCATAGTAAGGTAGTAGTTAGACATGTAGATAGATTGATGTTGAAAAAAATCAGTAGTGGTGCATATTGGAAGAAAGATAGAGTATTTGAAGATTATGTCGGAAGAGCTCGCCAACTTATTCAAGTGTATGGTAGAAATTGGCATAACCATATTCAATCCATTGCATAGGCTTAAAACATAGATAATATAGTTTTAATTTATATATATATATATATATATATATATATATATATTTATTCAAAAAATAATATAAATATGATATTTTTCAACAAAAAAAGAGACATATACCTACATACTCTATTCAATATATTATTATAGTATCCAAAAGTTTCTATGTATTTATTATATACATTTTTAATTATTTTTTCATATATTAATTAAAAGAAAATTTTATTATTTTTAAAATTTCATATTTTCTAAATTATGAACTTATTCAAGATTTCAAATATACCATTAGAATCAAAAGCATCATAAATAAGAAAATAGGTTAAATCAAAATTTTAAAAAGATAAAGTATAAAAAATATTAATAGAAAATAATATAAAATCAAACGCCTTATATTTCAAAATTAAAAAATAGATATAGTATTTTAAGTCCACCACTAGCTTTTTAGATCTTTAAAATAAGAAAGTAGATCAAATCAAAACCTCAAATTTTTTATTCATATGCAAAGTCAATTCAAAGGTCAAAATGGTCAAATACTTAATATCTACAAATGTATGCACTTTTAAAAAACTTGAAGTATATATTTAAAATGGGAACCTCTAAATAGATCTAATGGACTTTTGAAAAATTTCAAAAATCCTTAAATGACAAAAGTCAAAATCCTAAAGTCTACGTCAAAGTAACTATATTTTTTAATTTATAAATATGTATAAGAAAATAATAATTTTATCATTGATGTAGAATGTTGTGAGAGTATAATGATCTTAGGGATACCACTAAAAAATGATCAATTTTTTGTGAAATTAGAAGTCAAAAATTGACATTAAAAAATAGTAATTTATCAAAAATAACCAATTTATGCTCATTAAAACACAAAATTGCACCTTGTTGAAGAATTGTAATTCTTCTACTTGCTTCCTCTTAGACAACATAAAATATATTATTAAATAAAAAACTACTTATCATAATAATAATCTTCTAATTTTAATATGATATTAGAACATAATTTTGAGAACTTTGTAAAACAAATTTTAAAAATACACTATTAATAAGCTTACAAAAAAAAGACTATATTGAAGATGTTTTGCATAGAAATTAGAGCATTAATAGACCTCTTTTGTTATAAGCATGGCTAAAAATAGCTTCATTACTAAAAAAATAGCCAAAATACAAGAATAAACTTATCTTTAATAAATTAAGAAGCTATAGCTATTTAAAAGAAAAAAGATCATATTATACTTACATCAATTTGGGATTGTATTGATAATTCTATCTTATCTCATATAGAAGCTTATAAGACAATGAATGAATCATGTCTTATTTTAGAAACTATATATTTTATAAGTGATGGTATAAAAAAAGCACACTTAAAAGAAAAATTTATAACATTAAATATAAAAGTGTATAATTGAATTATATAATCTTAATGTTTGTATAATTGAATTATACAAATATTAAGATTAGAGAGTCTTTTTGACTATCCAAGTATTTATTATAATTTAGAAGTATTTATAAGTTAAAAAAGTTTTATTAGAAGGAAAGTTATGAAAATGGAGTCTTAATAAGTCTTTGAAGCAATTATCTTAGTTATTTTAGTATTTTTCTTATTGTTAAATATTAAAAGTTAATTATTGTGACCAATGTCTTTATTGCATCCCTATCTATATGTATTACTTATAAAATTGAGTTTTACCACCTTGAGAGCCATTATGAGCCATTTTTGAATACTATGGTGAAGTCAAAAATACAAAAAAATTAGTTTTATTAGTAGAAAATAGGAGGACCAGCAGCTAGTGTAGTTCTTACAGGAAGAGAGGTGCACAATTCCCATGTGGATTGTAGCACCTTGGATTTAGATAGGAAGATAAGACTAAGGCCTCAAAGTCTCTTTAGAAAATCCATTTACACTATTTGTGAACCTTGGTGAGGCTCGAATTCATGATTTCTTAAGCAAATTACTCTTGAGGTAAAAATTATTCATTTAATTTTTCTATTATTTACATTCTATTTTTAATCTATCATAAATTACTCATACTAACTTGGAATTACATGATTTTTATGTCATTGGAAAGATAAAAAAAAGTATCTATTTAAAAAAATATTTTTTACTTTTTAATTTTATTATTTATTAGATGAAAAATCTAGTGAACAGACTATGACTTAGTTTTGGATGTTGTAATTACTTAATTTCATTTCTTTCACTTATATTGTGGTTGTTCTTATTTATTTTTTTGCCAATTGCTTACTTCACCTCACACCACCAATTACAAGCAACTCTTAATTAAGGCCATCTTGTAATTGGGGTTGAGGAGTGAAATTTACACTCATACTTTAATAGTTTTTAAATTTTGTATACTTATTTTTTATTTGAATATTGAAATGTGTAAAAATTTTTAGTCAAAATTATTAGTTTGATAAATAGTTATAAAAGATTTTAATATTACTAAAAAAATATTATTAATATTTATTTAGATTTAATTAGGCTCATTTAGGATTTCATTAAAAATAAATTAGGATTTATTTGAGGTTTACTAGGATTTGATTAGGATTTGGTTAATATTTTATTTTTAGTATTCTTTTAGAATTTATTTTATTTTATTAGATTTTTATTTAAATTTTATTTAATTTTTTTTAATAATTGATTAAGATCTTATCATAATTATTTAGGTTTAAATAGATTTTATTTTAAAAAATATTAGAGCTATTTAAATCTTTGTTATTACAATTTATAATTCACCTTTTATAGCCAAGTGTTTGATGTGTTTTCAAGCAAGACAACATATTATACAACAACATGATCAAACTTTTAAGCTGCCATTGTATTGGCAACAACTACTTTGAGTAGTCTAAAGGATTATAATATTTTGTCTCATCTCAAGTTATTATAAACTTCTTTTTTCTTTTTTTTCATTTTTTTTGTCTTGATACTTCTTTAGATCTAGTTTGTTTTTTTTCTTTAAAATAACACTAAATAGCATAAAAATAACACTAAATAGCATAAAAACTAAATAAATAAATAACACTAAATAGCTTAAAAATATGTTATTTTAAAGATAACATATTTAAAAATATGTTATTTTAAAGATAGCATATTTAAAAATATGTTATTTTAAAGATAGCATATTTAAAAATATGTTATTTTAAAGATAGCATATTTAAAAATATGTTATTTTAAAAATTTATTTGAAGTATGTTCTTATTTAACATATTGAAGTATGTTCTTATTTAAGCATCTTCTTATTTAAGCATCAAATATATATATATATATATATATATATATATATATATATATTGTAATCTAATAAATATAATTAAAGGCTTTTTAGATAAATGTTTTTTATCATTAAAGACTAAAATTATCAATAAAAATTGACTGATTTTTAAAGAAGATCTAACAATGTTAAAGTCTTGACTCTTCAAAAAGCTAAAATATAAAGTTCATACAATCTTATGCTAATCTTTAAGAGTAATTGCTACTTAAATGTTATCAAAGTAGCTATCTATAAAACTATATAAATCATAATCTGTGACATCTTATCCTATATCTTTAATAAAAGATAATAATAAAATAGCCTTTTAAAATATATTTATTCAATTCTTAATTATCTTAACATACTTCAAGTTTATTTCTTCTATTCTTATATATCAAGAAAATTTGAAACAATTTATTTATGATCTTTATAAATCTTATAAATCTTACTTGAAGTAGTCTTTTAATTTTTCTTTTACAATAAATTATATCTTAGAATGATAGATTAAAATAAAGGCTTTATTCTTATAAGGATGAAAATATCTAAGTAATTATTATCATCAAATTATAAATAATTTATTATATTTATTAATTAAATATAGATATTTTTAACTTATAATGGATTTTTTTATTAAATATTTGATAAAATCACATTCATTTTTATATTTTTATAGTCTAAGATCTATATATTTTATTAAGGCAATATTTAAAATTAAGTTATATTGATAAAATTTGTTTGATTAAATTTTATATTTATTAGATTTTTTCCTAAAATAATTAAAATTTAAAGTTTATTGTAAATAAATACTATGATTTTTTTTAGTTATTTAAGGATTTAAAAATTAATTGTAGTTTAAAAACCCTCTAATTTTTTTAATTTTTTTTATTTCTTCAATAATCCTTGTTTTTAAAAAATAAAATAGCTATTAAATTCTTTATAAAAATATATCATATGAATAGAACTATAAAATCTATATTTCTTGCCTGTATACAAAAGTCACAAATATAGCTAAGAGATTGTCTTTAATTAATTAATTTTATTTTTATAATTACTTTATAAATAGCCTTCAACTTCAACTTATTCATGATAAATTTAATTACAATATTAGTACTACTTCTACCATCTATTATAACATTAAAGAATTTTCTTATCTACAATTTGTACATTTATATTAATAAATTCATACTCTTAGTTTATTATTTTCTATTCTTTTGTTATATTCAACTCTATATTCTCAACTTCAATTATAGTTATTTCTTTTATGTGCTTTAAAATCTTTTTCACTAATGATGTTGTTTAAATCAATTATTTAAAAAAAAAGGTTGATTGTAGATCTACAAAGATCTTGCCATAAGTCATAAGGTTCCATAAGATTGAAGTTTCTATTGAGTTTTGAATATTTTAAAAAGACATTGGAAGTCTAAGGCGTCTTTTTGCCTATAATTTGATATACTTCTTTATCAAGTCTAATTAAAAGAGATAGTTTTTTTATATTTTTGTTCTTCAGCTATATCTTGAATATTATTTTTTAATTAAATAAACTTACATGAATATACTAAACTATCCAAAGACATTTTATCTTCTTCAAAATGTATTAAATTTATCAATTTATTGAAATTTATACTTTTAATAGTGACCAATGAAAATTATTATTTCTTATCTATAAAAATCTTTTTGCTATCTTGTTCCACTAAGTTAGATTGATAAGATCATAAATTTAATATAGAAAATAAATTAATTTTAATATCTAATTTTTAAGATATACTTAATATCTTGAGAAGATGGTATTTCTTGATTTTAATTTTGGTTATATTCTAAAGATACTTATATGGTTACTTTATTGATTTGAAGTACCAATAAAAGATTATGGTTTTGATCAAAATTTAAGTAGATATATTACATATTTATTAGTCCATTGGCAATAATATTATCTGCAAATTTAATTTTTTTCATATTATTTCTAGCTAAGTTGATATAATCTTTTGAGACAAAGGATAAAGAAATGATCTTACTGGATCTTCTACAACAATTTGTAGGGTGAGATCTTCTATAATTTGAATACATAATTCTATTTTTAATCCAATATTGATCTACTTAACATGTCTTTTTACAAGAAGAATAAGATGTATCATTATTTCTTTGGTTTGAAGAAAAACTAAGACCTATTTATCTTGAATGGTGAGGTGGGTTATAAATATATACCTTCTTCTTATAATTACTTTTAAATAAAATACAATCAAAGTAAAATTGCAAGTACAAGTTAAATTTAAGAATTAATTAAAATTTAGATTCAAAATTAATACAAAATATTATTGGATCCTAAATTAGATATCTAACTCTTATAATATAATGAGGCCTATTTGTAAATATTTTTTATTTTTAATTCCAAATATAAAATATATATATATATATATATATATATATATATATAGAACATTCTAAGTAGGCCACTCAAACTACAATCATTTAAAAAAAAAAAAACATATAACAAAACATCAAAAAAAATAAAAAATAAAATATCAAAACATGCTCTTATAATCTAAAATTCAAAAATTTGAGAATTAAAAAAATTCCTTAATTTTAAATACTTAAAGTCAATTAAGTCTTAAAATTCGAAATTTAAATCCATATTTCTAAATTATTTATATGATTACTAAATTTTAAATCTATAAATCTTTAGTTTTTACTTTTAAGAATGATATATTTATTATGTATTATTGAATTACATATTTAAACTTTTAACTATAATTTTATGTGTTTATGTGTATTCAATTTAGTTAAGTTTATTTTTTTCTTTCTTTTTTGGATTCATTTTAGAATTTGTAGAGAAGAAGTATTATTTTTGAGTTTATATCTCATTGGATTTTTTAATATTTTATAATTTAAAAAAAAGGTGTAATCAAAATTAACTTATATTTTTACATTTGAGAAGTTTGAATAATTTATAAGCAAAATTTATTTTAATCTTTTAGAATGTTACTGTAAATAACATTTAGTGCACAATAATTTAAAATAGCAGAAGTAGTAATTTGTGTTATTAGTATTTTTGACACTATGGTTTTAGGTTTTTTTGAGGTCATTGCAACAAAAATTCTTCACTTATAAGTTGAGACGAGGATTGCTTCAATATATTTATGCTAGTTGTTTATAATATAAAAATTGAAATTATTATTTTATACACCATTTACGTATCTTTGTTTTTCTGTCATTGTTACTATTACAGCATTTTGGTCACATGTTTGTAGAGCTCGGGGATTAAGGTTTGTCCCTCAACATCAGAATACCACCTGTGTGATCATATGAAATTCAAATTTAGCAAGCGTGGACTCCAAGTGTGAAGCGGGCCTTAGCACTGTTCTACGTCTGCAGGCAGCTACCGTTTGTAGAACGATGGACGACTGTTCATGCTTTGTGAGATTGTTCCCTTGTGTGTCCGTCTTCTATTGGTAGTAAGGCGGGACCCGCCAACTTTTTCGTCGTCCCTCTCGCTAGGTTTTGTTTCCCAATTCTCGTTTCGTTGTCTTGGTTATTCTTATTCCGAGTTTCAGTGCTGTGGGTCACTATTTTTTCCTCCTAGGTTTTTCGCTCTTCTGCCGATGCTCCCAGCTTTTATTGCCAAGTTTTGAATGGTGTTATAGCCGGTCTTGTTGCCGAAGGTCTTGCATTTGGGTTGTGGTCAACCCTCGCCCAAATGATTTATACTGCCCTTGACACCTTTTATGTCACGGAGGAGCTGCTTTCGAACTCGCCATCCCGAAATGATGGCATTGATGAGATGACAGAATCAACGCTCCGTCGGTTTGGTTGCGACCTCGTGCAGGAGAGCGGCATTCTCTTGAAATTGTATGTACTTGTTCTTATCTTTTGGTTACATTTCTCGCGATTATTGCCTTATGTGTTCCTTCTACGTGGTTCTTAAATTGGGTTTAAGTATACTCATTTCTTGTGACTTTTCATGCTATCGTCTTCGTTCAGGGTTTGAAAGGAGGATGTAATTCTCTAGTTCCAGCTTTTCCTTATTTTGTTGAAATTGGCATAATTCTCTTATGGTTTGAAGTCATGTACGTTTGTCCATATCCAGCACTAAGCCTAGGAATTAAGCTTTGCGTGCATATTCACAGGCCACAAGCAGTGATGGCGACTGGCCAGGTTCTGTTTCATCGATTCTATTGCAAAAAGTCCTTTGCACTGTTCAATGTAAAGGTATTTTATTTTATTTTTTTCAATCAATTTAGATTGACGATTGCATAATTCATAATTTAGGGTAGATTTGTCTAGGTTGACTTGAACATTGACCTCACGCGCACATTAAGGACTCGAGTCATAGCCTGTGATGGTTAAGTCAGATGTTTCGTGTTTTCAGAGGTCGTGCTTGATGATTGGTTTTGTTTCTTCCACTGTATCGTTAGGGTTCTTAGTTTAGATCAGACTCTACAAGTCCATATTTTCAATCTATGGTCGATTTGTGCAGCCCTTTGGTGCGTTTGTAAGGAGAAATTTTGTGGGCTCATGAGCGTATAGTTTGAGTGCTTGTTTCATGTGATGTGACCCATCTTACCCCTCTCTTAATGCAGAGAGTGGCAGCGAGTTGTGTATGGCTAGCAGCTAAGCTTGAAGAGAGCCCCCGAAAAATTCATGAAGTATTGCAAGTGTTCAATCGCATGGAGCAGAGACGAGGAAAATTACCTCTTGAGTTTCTGGAGTTATCGTCGCAAGTAACACATTTTTCACTTCGGTTGCCTTTAATTGCATTTTTTTTTAACACTCTGTTCATATTAAGTATCTTTTCCTTCTACAGTTTGTTTTAGGATTTTTGCACACATATGGGACCGTGTTTTTAATTTGAGTACTAACGGGACACTTCAATCTGCAGAAGTATGAGGAAATGAAAATCGACTTGATTAGGACAGAGCGACACCTTCTGAAAGAGATGGGATTTATTTGCCACGTAGAACATCCTCACAAGTTTATTATAAGCTATTTGAAGGTGCTTGCTGCTCCTTCAGAGTTGATGCAAGTTGCATGGAACCTTGCAAATGACAGGTATGTGCATTCTTTGATCACACTAATTCTCGTAGTCACGTTCATACCAACATTCGTTTGGCATGGTTGGTATATTGCAACGCCTTGTGTGGTATGCACATTATTCAGTTCGTTGAACCTGTTGACGGCATACTCTGTGCTTATGGTGCTTATGGTGAAAGACTGACAAGGTTTATAGGGATGTATTCTGTGTGGTGCAGCTGAAGTGGTTAATGATTTGAGACGGGTTCAGTAACCTCTTTTTCTTGCAACAGTTAAGCTATATCTTATACAATTTGTTTTGTCTGTTGCAGCTTACGTAGCACACTCTGCGTGCGTTTCAAAAGTGAGGTTGTTGCGTGTGGAGTTGTCTATGCTGCGTCTCGAAAGTTTAAAGTGCCATTTCCTGCCAGGTGGTGGGAAGTGTTTGATGCTAAATGGAGTGAAGTGGAAGTAGTCTGCAATGTCCTTGCAGAGTTATACAAACAACCGAAAGGGTATTATATTGAAGTGGGGAGGAATACTAAGTCATTTGTGTTGACCACTAAAGCCTGGGATGTTTCTTCTGAGGGACAGGTAAGTTTGTTGATTTTTATCCCAACTGTCCTAGATATGCACCCTCTTACTGTCCGTGCTCTGTTGCGCTTTTTTTGTTGGTACTATTCAGAGCTTATTGCGTATCAAAGTTTGATTCATTCATTACAGGAAGGGCTGATCAAGTCTATCGTGAATGGAGCTGCTTTTGTTAAAGAGTTACCGACCACAACAAGCTCCGATGCTGGTATACCGAAGGAAGTACCTTTGAAGACTCCATTGGATAATCTGAAACCTAGAGTCGTGAAGGATAGGAGTCATGATCTCGACGTAGTTCGAAATCCAGACGGTAATGGTGAATTGAGGGATGACCCTGGCGCAGGGAAGGAAAAACCAATTAAACATACTGAAAACGAATTAGGCGATAGGATTAAGGATAAGGACAGGGACCGGCTAAGGCTTCGTGAGTCTCGAGACAGTGGGCGGGATTATAATGTTGAACGAGAACGGGCACGCGGTCGGGATCGGGACAGGGAAAGGAGAGAGAAGGAACGAGAACGCGAAGAGCGAGAGAGCACCAAGGAGCGGGATTACCGCCGGAAGGAAAGAAGCAGGGATGTAGGTGAGTGAGATTTTTGAGTTCTATTCTCCTGACGCAACTTAACTGTAGCCTATCACCCTCTTTCGATTACTTCTTGAATGTTTAGTTTTGATGATAATGATGACTTTGGTTGCTGTGTTATGTATTCGATTATTTTGTTTATTATTTCATGCAATTCCCATTTCATCAAGGTGGTACTATACCTGGTCCTGAATCCTTGCTCTTGTGGGCTGTGAATGTTTGGATTCCGCAACTCGCACTTTTCATGAATTCTTTTACCTTTTATTAAAAAAATTCTGTAGGTAGAATTGAATAGTTTACACTGCATCCTGGGTTTGTCCCCACCTTAGAAACTGTGCGCTCTCCCTTCCCATACGTCCCGGCGATGCTACTCGTTGTGAAGGAGTTGATAATAGGTGTGTGATTTGTGCATGACAGTTCTTCCCGCCGGTCAACAGCTGTTGAATGGCCTTTGCTATCCTTGCAAGCGCTTGCTGTACACCCTATGTAGCCATGTTGTACATACTGATGTGTTGGATGCTGCTTGTGAGGCCACCTGTCTACATTGATAACGTGAGGCCGTTTAACAGCTGTTCTGGTAGGGGACTTCAATTTAAAGTTGCTGTTACTAATGTCAAACCTGCCCTTGAAGGTCAGTGTATATATTGGATGGAGTGATTTGCTTGGAGTGAGTCTGGAAGTAGTATCAGCTAAATTAAGGACGTGCTAGGTTTGGTCGTTCATATTATGACGTTTGCTTCTGAAATCCTTGATGAGCAAAATTTTCTAAATTTTCAGATCACGCTGAGAAGATTCGGCATAACGCAATTTCTCGAGGTGTGCGATTGGTGTAATTCTTGCTAAGTAGCGATCATATTATGCATCTGATTTACAAATGATTTGATCAGAAATTAGTAATAGACCACTCTATCTAACTGATGGCATTTTATTTATGCAAAGGAATATTTTCTGGTAAGCGTTTAAGATTATTGAGTGCTGCGTGTGATTGAATGCATTAACAGATCGGGATTTTCAATTGATCAGAGAGAAAGCTCGACATCAACATCATCGTCGACAAAATGTTTGAGGATATTCCTACGGCAACTAGTGTGATTCTGATGCATGAGTAGAAGGGCCTTGGTTCTTTTAGTTCAAGGCATGCATGCATGCTATTTCATTATCATAGCAAAGGTTACTGCACTGGCGGCAAGCGGAAGTAAGTTTCCAGCTGTGCTTTTGTCTTATCTCCGTAAGTGTTGCTGTTTAGGATGAACTGATTTTCAGCAGCTTCAATTGGCAGAAATGATCTAATACAGGACAAGGAACACGGGGAGAGGAGACCTTGCTACCAGCTGAGTTGGATGAACGCAGTCAACAATTTCACGGTCGGTTCCTGGCCTCACGTTCAGTGTTAGTGGAGCGCTATTATGGGTGCTGAGTAGAATCTTGTGGGCCTGTAGATATGTAGTTAAACTAGCTTAACCTGATACTGCATTGTGGTGGATCCGAAAGTAACAAGAAATTTGTTAAAAACATGTAGTTGCAAAGGTAGATGTTTTGCTTTTGCCCATGTCCCTTAAAACATTTTAGTACACAGCACACATTAACATGTTCTGTGCTACATCCTTGAATCTTCTCTTTGCTTCTATGTATAAAATGACAGCGTTGGGCACGAGCAATATTTTTGACACATACATGCTCTTGTTGCCTGTTGAACGGGTCTGGTTATAGGCATAATTTGCAGGCTCTGATACAAATCCACTGGGGTTTAGGTCAGTTCTGGGTCTCTTTCGCAATTTTAGTTTTAAATGGGGACGGGGCATTCATTTACTAATCGCGAATGTGCATGCATGTGCACAATACTGTAGAAGCCTCTCATTCCAGCAAGAAGCACTCCGTGTGCTCACGGGAGACAGCGCGGCGTGTATCTACTCTTCAGCTAGCTGGTGGTAAGTGCGGGCTAGCGATCAGTTTTTGCTGCATTTGACAGCTGCAGCAGGTATTTCAACAGACCTCAGGCACAAGCTTTGGAGAAGAGCCTTTTTTAACCCAAGAAAATGATTAGTTTTCGAACACGGTCGGGCGAATTTAATCACTCCTAAGTTTCATCAGACAGCGATTCTGGGTTGTCCACTGTGTTTGTCTTTGCTTAGTTTTGTGGTTATCCAAGGTGTTGCTCTTGTTGGAATTGGCTTATTTATTGTTGGTTGTGGATGTGTTGTGACTCATTGGTCACACATCCTTTCAAGACAATTGTAAGCAGATTGGAGCCACAGTACTGTTCTCTAGGAATTATTCCTATGATTTTTGTGTCTGATGTTTCCTTGTTTGATTTACTTGTTTTACTTCCAAATTCTATTTATATTTTGTGGGTACCTAACTTGCACTGCTGTTCCTGTTGAGGACTTAGCCTGTTGTCAACCATAAACACTGTTATGAGTCTTATTGAAGTCTTAAGAGGTATTGATGCAATTGACACAGATTTACTGAGGAATCGAGTTTGTAAAATGGTTAATCAAAATGGCAATGTTATGTGCGAAGAGCATGGCAGCATCTGGCGATTGCAAGTTGCAGTAACAGGTATGCTGATATCAAAAGCACGTTCTTTTCAAGAATGCCCCTCCTGCCCTGCTGCTATTTTTGTGAACCCATTTTTCGCTTAGTTAGTAGTTTCTCATCAGAATGAAGCTTGGTGCATTGATGGTTATCTGACTGCTGGCAAAATATTTTAGGTTCTAAGATAAGACTGTAAAGGTGAGGACGCATACTAACATGTGTGAATTTGATCGTTTGCAAGCTTCTGACTCGTACATTAATCAGCACAGTAAATGATGAGAACATTTTTAAAATTTTTTGAACGCCCTTTTACTTTGTTTAATATTTCGCAAGTTATAAGCTTGTATATTGTTCTCTTTTTCAAGGTCGTTGTTATCTACATGGTCTCTTATTTTATCAGATGAGTTAATCTGTGGGGAGCAAAATTCTAATGACGATGTTTCAGGTACTGCATTATTCCTGTTTAATCTAATTACTATCGAGATTGGAAACCAGGTGTGCGATACTTTAATGTTGAGTGCCGATTTCCAAAATGTCTTTGTCGAAGCAGTACGTCATTGTTATTATGTGATGGCCCTTCTAATGTTCTTCACTGCAGAGTTAGCTGTTACTATGCTGGTTTCTATTTTAAGTAAAACATGATGTTTTTATCGGAGTACATTATGATGGATTGACTCTTGAAGTAGTCTCAAGTTCTCCAACTATTCTTTCATTGCTGTTCTGGTTGAAACTTTGTTCATTACGTAAGTAGTCCTGTATTTTTTTTTTTCGTGTTGTGCTATGTGGGTTTCTTTTCTCAGGTCCTTGTGGGTGGATATGTAGAGGAGTGGCGAAAGGCTTTTGCAAATCAAATTGAAGGTATTTTGAGTACGCAGTACTCGCGTGTTTCACTTTTTGGGATAGTCTGTAGTGGTTGATTTTATTAATCGGATGGCAGCATGCATTTGCCTGGTTGTTATTACGTCGTGTGACCTGCAGCTGTAATTTGACATTTAATTATCTTACGGAAGTTTGTATCGTCTTCTTAATTGAACAAATGTAGGCCTGTTAGGCATGGTGGCGTATTACAATAACTAAAATCCATGCATTGGAACTATGGGTATCCTGGATACCAAGGGGTTTATTGTTGTGTTGTGTTGTGTACATGGTCCTAGCGAAACGGTACTACGCAATGAAAAATATTCGTGAAGTAGAGGACCCATATGGCAAATCATAGTCTTACCCCACTTGCACTTCTCTCACATCTGGCAGATACATAATTTTAATCAAATTCTTCAATGTTCTTCATGTGTCCGTCAAAAATTTACAGTGAAATTTACAATCATAAAGCTCATCTGCCGCGTTGTCCTCAGTTTGACAGGATGAAATGTGAAGCAATGAATGCTCACAACTCCTGCTTCCATTCTCTACTTTGTTAGATTTATAATTTCATGAGTCGATGATTTTTTTACCCTGAAAGATGATCTGCGTCCTAAGAAAAAGTAACACAGTATTTCCTCTTTGGGTTACAATTAGAACATCGAACTTTGTGGTAGCTTGTGTAAGAAGTGGAAATTGCCGTGGTTTAGTAAGTACATACAATATTAGTTGCTATACCGAATGTGTTGCGATAATGTTAGGAACGGTGTTCAGTTCTGAATACCACGCAGATTGCATACATTTCGTTTTTAAAAAACATCATATGATCTCACCCATACTTTTAACAAAATGTTCATATACTCATTACTTTGAAACCCTGATTTTCTGTAGTCTTAATAAGTGTATAAATATTTTTTGAATGATTCATTTGTGTCCAATGTAAATAGTTTGATGACTATGGAATGGATTTTTTGCTGATAATGTTCTTCAAGTAAGAAAAAGATATTAGGTGTATAGATATGACAAACGTATTTGTGAAACAAATTATAACATGAAATAATTATCTTCACCGTTTACAGTTGAAGTAAGTAAAAAATGGATGTAAACAATGGTAGTAGTTAGAATTTTTAAAATAAGAATTTTACATTTATACTCTTTTTTGTTTCAGGATTCCTTCATCTCAGATTTGTAGTTTATTGTGGTTTTTAAATTTTTATTGAAATGCTTTATAAAATTTGGTTTATTACAGATAGTAAAAAAATATAAATAGTAATCATATTTTTTGCAATTTGGTCTTTTTTTCAACATTGAATTTGAAATTTATCAAATCAAGTTAAAAATTGGAATGAATCTAAATCTTAATATCAAAATTCAAATTTGAATGGTAATTTCAGTTCTTAAATCTTAAATTTTGAACCTGATAATTACTAAATTTTACTACCAATTCTTATCTAAATAATTTAAAATCAAAATAAATATAGTTTTGCAAAAATATAATTAATACATTAAACTTATAGATTTTAGTTATATTTTTATTTTTTCCCCTGTAATGTTTTAAAAGTAAATTAAAAAATATTGTTAAACTTAACCAAAAGTTAAGAAGTTCTAATACAAAGATGTTCACATTAAAAGATCATAATACAAAAGCCCTTAGGAAATTCTTTTTTTAATAAAAATAATTTGACATCAACATGCTTATTTATCTAGATTAAATGAATTAAATAGAAAAAAGTAGAAATAAGTAAGTTCAATAATATCTTATGGAGAAGCTTTAGATATGCAAATTTGACTTTTTATGTATTTGTAGGTGATTTGTAGATTGAAAATTTGGCCAACAAATTAGCCAAATGTTAGACATATTAGCAACTTGTAGTACAAGTTGGCCATGTGGCACACATATAAAAAACTTATCTTGCAAGTTAGACACATATTTGAGATTTTATAGGATTTTGCCACTTAGTTCCTAGTTAGATAGTATATATGGAGGTAAGAATGAAGCTTTCTTTAGTCTTATGAACATCTTTTTTGTTTTTAGTCTTATTTTAAGAATCTCAAGTTTTCTTGTATTTGATAACAATCACTCTACTCTTAATATTATACCATCTTTGAGTGATTATTTGTTCTTTTTTAGTGACTTTAGAATGTATTCATCTTTGTATTCTTTGTGATTCATGTTCTTGATACAAGTTCCTCTATGGAAGTATTAGTCTTTAAAAATAATACAAAAAAAAGAGACTTAAAAATATACCAAATTATTTATTAATAATTTAAATATAAAATTATATGTCATGTTTTTGGCCATTATTATAAACATAATTTTTTAAAATATATCATTATTAATTTTTAAAATGACATCTTATTTTTTTGTAAAAATTACTTTTTGAGGTTGATATATTATAAATTTTGAAAAAAAATTATAATTATATCATAAAAAAAATCTATTTATTAATTCTTTTTATTTATTTATTCTAAATTATATATATACCACATTGTGTAATATTGAATCTACATAAACTATACTTGTATTAACATACTCACAATAATAAATATATATCTCTAATATGTAAGTGGTAGTGTTGATAAATATATATTATACAATATCAATTCACACTAGATTTGAATTATAGCTCAATATTAATTACAATCACACATACATATCATCAAAATAAAAAATAGAAGTAATTCCAAGCACAGATAATTTTTAGCAAAATTAAGGCCAATTAAGCCTCTTTTACATGTCTCTTTCATAGTTAATGAAGCTCTTTTCATGATGGTGCATCCCACTTAATATCATTTCAATTAGATGTTATATAGTATTAATTGAAGTAGGTTCTATTAGCTTGTTAATTTCCATTAGTTCTTATCTTACATCATAGACAAACCCATTTATCAATAAGAACTTAATCTAAAAGTAGTATGAAACACTTCATATGTCAATTTGTAGAACAAACATTATATAAGATCATTATAACACCTACTTGAGTTCTCTTACATAATATGTACTTCAAACTAGTTGAAATTGTATTCAAATTGAGATCCATTGTATCAATTATATTTGATAGATGACAAAGAATATAATTCTTAAAATAATCTTTCTAAAATTTTCTATCATGACATTTTAACTCCAACACATATCCAATATAGTCAGTGTAATTTGCTACAAGTAAATATAATCACCTAATGTAAACCATTGTTGTGATGTCAATTATTTATTAGTTAAATAATAGGAATTTATGTATGTTGTGTACATCTTATGTATTCAATTAGATTAATATTAATGTGATGTTGTTGTAGTTCATGTATTTTATTTATGTTAGCAAAAGATCAACCATTAGATTAATAACTAAAAAGATTTGATAGTGAAGATAAAAATAAGGATAGAATAGAATACATGTGGTGGCTTCTCATCTTGGATATAAGTAAGAGTCATCTTAAAGACAATTAAAAGTCATCTTAGAGACAACTGAGAATCTTCTTAGAGACAATCAGGAAAAATGAAAGAAACATCTTAGAGACATCTTAAGGACATCTTAATGATATTTTTAAGATATTGAGGTGGCTTAAAAGAATGAAGAAAGGCACAAATATATGGTTGTTGTATCTTTTGTTTTGATTAATAAAGAAGAAAAGTTTTAGATCTTAGATGAGAATCTATTATATTAAATTAGAGTCTTTAATTTGAGCAAGCTTTTGAGATATTATTTAAGACAAGGATATCCACCTACATGTAAAGTTTTAAAGTAATGACCAATTAGATCAAAGAGAAAAAAGTACTAAAGCAAAGGAGGTCTAGCAAGTTTATAAATCAAAGGTAATAACTTTGAGAGATTAGAACTTAGTGTCTATAATAACTAAAGTTATGAGACTTGGAATATATATATTTTTTTTAGTCAAGAACAAAGTATGAAGTTTTAAAGTATAGTAAAGTTTACTTTAGGAGATATGTATAAAAGAGTAATATAGTGTAGGATTATGAAGAATTAGATATAATTAAAATAGTTAATTTAGGTAATTTTTTTGCTATACATGGTTTAAATCATCATTAATTTTGAGAATTGAAAAGTGAAGAAAGAATAAGATATTTAGTATATTATAAAAGATTTCAAATTAATCTATTTAATTTATATTAAGTTATACAAGTTTAAAGTGAAATAAGTTAGATTAGGTACAAGGGAGTGATAAGTTTTTATAAAAAAGTACAAAAGAGAGGATAGAAATTAAGATATCTATAAGTAGTAAAGATCTCTACAACAAAAAGCTTTATATTTTTTTGGATCAACAACACACGTCTTATTACATCTATAGTTATAGATGACAAAAAAGAAATAAATAAGTATATATATTTAAGAAGAAACTTGAATGGCTATTGCCAAGAGTAAAAAAAACTAGAGATCTTTAAAACTAAAGTAGAAATAAGAAAAGAAATGACAAGAGTGAGAAAGGTCTCATTCTTACCTTTATATATACTATCTAACTAAGAGCTATGTAGCAATGTTCTACAGAACTTCTAGCAAGTCATCAGCTTGTAAAACACATCTCTAATTTGCAAGACAAGCTTTCAATACATGTACTACATATCCAACTTGTATTACAAGTCACTGATATATGTGAGACATGGCCAATATTTTTGCTAAATTTTTAACCTATTAATTACCTATAGATATGTATAAAGATAAAGCCACATCTATGAAGCTTTTAAAAAAAAATTCTACAAGATATTATTAAATTTATTCACTTTTATTTATTTTTATATATAAATATTATCTAAATAATTATTAGAATAAATATAGATGTTAGTTACAATAGCCTGATTTTTTAATAGTGGCATATCTTAAAGTATGACAATATTTGATAATAGTAAGATTATCAAATGTCATTGGCATAGTATATTCAAACAACTTTATTTGTATGTTATTCACCTTTATCTACATATTATAATCATCTATTTTTATCATTGCATGTATATCATGTTTAATTGAAGTTTATAAGACTAATTCTTTTCTAAACAAAAAGAAGTAAGGAAAAAATGTAGCTAAAGAAGTGTACTTATTAAATCTGTATCTTATAACTAATCAAAGTAATTGCAAGTTCTAATCTTCATTATCTCTTTTTTATAGACTATATTTTTTAAGATCTCTTTTGATTGTCTACACTATATATTTTGCCAAACCATTTACATTAGGATGATTTTGCAATGTAGTTATGTAATGAGTATATACTTGCTTCAATAAAGCTTTAAATTCACCTAAAAATTCTATGCATGGTTAGTTGATACCTCAATTAGTGAAACAGGACCAAATTCTTTAAGATCTAAAATCTTACAAAATCCATAATAATAAAGATCTTGACACAATATAAGACCAAGCATCTTAGAATAAAACTCAAAGTAACTAAACAAAATGGAACTTGAAAGACAAGATTGAGTAGAAGAGAATAGAACCATATAGAACCAAACAAAATCAAATAGAACGGAATAAGAAAATCAAATTTTACCAAAAAAAAGAGTCTAAAGCCATACGTGACCGAATATCCAAATGACCTTAGTCAATCCTATTTATACTTTTTCCAATTATCTTAGAACTTTTTAGAATTTTCTTAATCATAGGCCCTATCAAGATAATCATCCTTATAGAAGATTTTAAAGGTAGGTTCTATGATGATAACCACTCTAAGTCTTTCCACAAAGTTCAATGGTAGATCTTACATGAACCAACATCCTAATCTAAATTCTAGAAATTTTCTAAAAATAACTTATCTATATATTTCTATGTGGAAATAATACAAATATCCTATCTATACCTTATTATAGCTAATTCTTTTCTATTAATATGAAACATCCTTGTTTTGCTCTCAATGGTATTTTCAAATGGTTTCTTGACAATGAGTGAAGTTTTATGCAAATTCCTACATTGCATCATGGATGGAATAACCTTTTCAAAGAACTTTATATTGAAGTTGTAGACATCTATTGCCATGGTAAAGGTAGCAATGCTCCCAAATACTATCCATTTCATACTTCTATTGATCATCAATCACAACTAGTCGTAGTAGTGGTAGTTGCTGTTGGTTCAAAAAGTACTTTTGTTCAATATGAAATTCCTTAAGCTACAAAACATAGAAGATTAGGTAGACATAAATATGTGGCAGAAGCTCAAGGCAATATGCAATATCAAAAATTACTGCAAAAACTCAAAAAGATCTAAGCCATCAAGGTGCTAGCTTATAGACTTGCATTAATGTAGCAAGTAGAAGGTTGGTGTTCGAGAATAATACTCGATCACCTTTTCAAAAGGCCTTGTTTTGTCAGTAGTTATACGCATACTACTTTTGTCAATTTTAAGTAGTAAAAAAATAGTGTTGTGTCTCCTGCAAGGCCGTTATAAGCATTGTATAAATTTCTTCATTATTGGATTGTTGGTATTGATAGAACAATAAAGAGTTGCTTGTATAATTGGATGCTTATTGGTGTTATGGAAGAATGGTGAATGATCGATACTTGCTTAAATACTGTCATTGTAGGCAAATTCCAAAGGTATCAAATATTTATTCCAATTATTATGGTAAATTGTGACAAATACTCATAGCATATTTTCTAGGATTTGATCTATACGTTCTATTTGTCCATCTATTTGAAGATGGAAGACCGTAGATATGGCAAGTCATGTGCCTAGTAGCTTAAACAAGGCTTGTCAAAAATTCCTTGTGAAGCACGGATTTCAATCTGAAGCGATGATTTGAGATAATCCATGGTAATAAAAGATAGTGTCAAAGAAGATTGTACCACTATTGGAGCATAAAATATCAAAGCACTCTGTAATTAAGTAAAGTTGTTTCAAGAGTCAATCCACAAAGATAACAACCACAATATGATTATGAGGCATCTATGGCAAACATGTAATAAGATCCATAGTCACCTACTCTCACTATACCATAGGTAGTGGAATTGGCTATAATAGCCCAAGAGATGCTGTATTAGGTGCTTTATTATACTGGCATGATTTATAAGAATGCACAAAAGCTTGAACATCACAATCCAAACCTGTCCAAATCTATGTCCTTGAGATTTGTTTTAGAGTCTTTTCACACTTTAAATATCTAGATATTAGAATGTCATATCTCTTTTGAAGTATAAGCATCTAAAATGTAGTATTATGAGATATATAAATTTCTTTCTTAAAATAGAGTAAGCCATCATTGAGATGATAATCTCGATATTATACATTATCTATTTTTAGTTGATAAATAACTAACTTCAAATAAGTATTACAATGTATAGCTTCTTCTTATTTTATTCTTCTTGTTAAGTCTAAAATAATACTATTAATAATAGAAACTTCTACTTTATCATATAATTTAGGTTTTAAGTTAGGTCTATGCAATAAAATATTTGACATGGTGTATTATTGGCCTTGTTTGTATTCAAGCTGAATGTCAAAGAGTTGCAACTGCTCTTTTCAATAATGATGTCATGATTTCATATTATCTAAATGCAAATTGTATAACAGGGATTAACGATCAATACAAATAGTTACTAGCTTCTTCAACAAATAGTATTGCCACTCTTTTGTGGCATGTATACTTGTTAGTTACTCTTGATTACATGTAGAATAATTGTGCTCTACCCTTTTGAGCTTACATAATTCATATGCCTCATGTTGAAGGCCCTAAGTACTACTTCTATTTGAAAGAAGACACTTCAATCAAGTAGCATGCCACTAGGTAAGTTGATTAAAAAGACATCTTCATATTCACATATAAGTTGTTTTATCCCTTCTATTCCTTTGGCTATCTTTTCCACTATTGTGGCAAGTTTTAAAATCATTATATATACCAATTGCTTGTGTCATATTTTTTTTCTTTATAAAGGACATTCTTACAAGTAAACTCTTAGTCACAAATTGTTTTGCTATTTTATTTGATACAGGGGCACAAAGAGTCATTGTGCCTCTTCTATCTTTGAAAGAAATTATCCTTGCTAGCTAATTGACTTATTTATTCTTACTTCTAATTATAGCATATCAAGGATAATATCATATCTAAACTTTGTTACTTTAAACTTCTCCTTCAAGGTTTAGGTTTCACTTAGCTTTAAGATCTCTTCTTTAATTATCTCACTCAACTTGTCCTCTTGATCATCTATTAGGTATATACTCTTTCCTTTGATCACCTTTATTTTAATCCCAAATCGATTGGCAATTGCAGTCAAGATATAATTTTCTATAGAGCCATAATCTACAAGCATTCAACATGGCTGTCTTCTTAGTCGACTCATTAGACACACCAATCAATCTTTGTGATAGTTTTTTGAGGCCATGTTGTTTGTCTCTAAAAAACATCAACTATTCCTAAGACTGGCCTTTGGTGCCTTTACTAAGGAGCCATGTTTTCTTACTATACTTCTTCATCAACTTAGTGGCCTTTAAGATTGTGAAACTATCGTGATTTATTGATACTTGAACTTTGACATTTTGGATAGTCTTTAATTTGATGGTTTGGCTCCTGACCATAAAAATATAATTCTTTTTATACCAATATTTGTCATCTTTGTAGTGTGAATAGTCTTTGCAAAGCATTAATCTCTATTGACATTAATTATTGTGCCATAGTATTATTTAGTGGCATAAAATTCCACGCTATAGATTGTACTCCATGATTTATGAAATCTATAGCATTGACTCTCTCTGCAATCCTAATTGCCTCTTCAAATATTTGTAGATTCTTTAATTCCACCTCTTGCTAGACCCTAGGTTTCAATCCTTCTACAAATCAATCTATTATCTGTGCCTGTGAGATGTTGCTAATTTGGAGATATAGAAACTTAAATTAAGAGATATAATCTTGTATTAACCAAAATTGTATAAGGTTAATCAACTAATTGCATGCTAACTTCTTTATATTGATAGGCCAAAATTGATTCCTAAGCTGAGTCTCAAACTCCTCACAATTACCAAATCTGCCTTGGTTTTATAGCTTTGAGCTTGATGTTGCTACTAAATAGTTGTTGCATGTCTCAAATAACTATAGGTGTATATAATTCCTTCCTTGATATTTGCCCTAGATAATTAGAGATACTATCGCATGCTAAACAACTATTGATATATATCTTCTTGTCTTTAGGTCCTTGAGTATGTAGAAAACTTGCTCAATTTCAACCTAGTAGATGTCAACTCCTTTATTTTAGAAGCTTTTATTTTTCTTTGTAGAGTAGCTATTTGGCCTAAGAGATGTTGTATTTGAGTATTCATTTGGCATTACTCTGCCATATCTCTTATGATGTAATTTTTTTATTGAGCATTGTTATTATAATGCCTTCCTCTTTCATTGACTTCTTAAAATAGTTTATTGTAGCTCAAAAATAATACATAATATGATCACAATAATTGACTTCAAATTAAATGGTAGCTATCAATACACAACCAAAGAATAGAAAAATATTTGCTTTCATATCAATGAAACATGACGAGATTCTCTAAAGTCAAAAATCTTACCAAATCCATAATAACAAAGATCTCGATATAATGTAAGATCAAGTACCCTAAAATAAAATAAAAATTTACTAAATAAAATAGAATCTAAAAGAAAAGATTAAATAGAAGAAAATACAACCAAATAGAAGCAAATAAAATTAAATAGAATGGTATCTTAATATGTGAGGTCTTACTTGAGAATGCTCTAGGCATCTGGCTGTGGAAGATAGAATAGAAATTGTAACAAAAAAATCCTAATTCTAATAAAATACTAATTAAACTCTAATTAGACCATAAAAATGCCAAACAAGCTTTAATCAAATTCAAAAAAACCTCAAAGGAATTACAAAGAAATAATAAGAAATATTAAAAAAATATTAGAATGATCACAAATATATCTCAAATACATCTCAATTAAATCTTAATTTAATCTTAGTTAAAATTCTATTGGATTTCATTCAAACTTTAGGCCAAAAATTAACTAAATCTTAAATCTTAAATAAATCCTAATCAAACTTTAAATCAAATTCTAATCAAATCTTAAATATTAAATCAAATCCTAACCAAACCTTATATCTTAAATCAAATCCTAAATAATTAATCAAATCCTAAATCCTAAACCAAATCCTAACCAAATCCTAACTAAATCCTAAATCCTAAATCAAATCCTAATCCTAAATCAAATCCTAATCAAATCTTCAACTCTAAATCAAATCCTAAATCCTAAATAAAATTCTAACCAAATCCTAACTCTAAATCAAACCCTAACCAAATCCTAATCCTAAATCAAATCATAACCAAATCCTAGTAATTTCTAAAATAGATTTAAACGTCAATAACTAATGAATGAATCATTGATTTTAACTCAAAATTTTCACACTTCTTAAAAACTAAGTTGAAAACAAGCACAAAAAATTTGAAAAGGATCGAAATTATTAAATAGACGATAATCTCAAAAACGTGCTCAGGTATTTGCTGGCCTCCTTCTCCAACCTTGATGCCAATCTCTCAGAGTCAATATTTCTCTTTTTCACCGTTTGATTGATCTAAAATTTTTTATATACATAGAAAAATAAGTCTACTATCCTCATCTATAAATTTCACTCCAATCTAATTAATAGGTTGTAAGAAATCTTAAAAACCCTCACTAAATTTAAAATTCTATTTTCTGTGACCTTGACCCACTTAAACCTCAATAATCCTCAATTCAATTTTTATATCGAGCAAAGATTTACAACACATATTAAGCACAACTATGACCATTAATTTATAAAATTTCACTTATAGATCTATTACAAAATACTTGAAATCACTAGAAATATCAACCCTATTTTATTTCACAAAATCCAAGTCATCCAAAAACAAACTTGACTTTGTAAAGCTCTTACAAAGTCATTACAACTCCAAATCATCCAAAATCTATGCTCATAGAAACCTTATCTAATTTGCTATCAAATCCCACTCTTCAATTTATAAAAGAATCTCTGGAGTCATCATTGAGACTCAGTTTTGTATCTCAGGATCTGATTTCAACCCTAGTTTATAACCGGCCCTCTCCAAGTATCAATATCTAGTTTTTCTAAGTAAATTTTAGTATAATTTACTCTTAAATTTCTTTTAAAGATGCCTATATTATTTATTTTTCTAACCTAATTTTTTTTTGCCTTATTTATGGTCCTATAAAGTAAGTAGAAGTCACCTTTCTAAAAAGGCAGCATTGATACCTTTTAGTTTTACTATCTTTTTGACTATTAACTATATTTCTAAGATAATTTGCTCTAATACTTTGAACTAAGATTTTATACATTATAATAATTTCCACACTCTTTCACCTATTAATTATGTTACATCATGACAACGGAACAAGAAAATCAAACTTTATTAAGAAAAAGAGCCTAAAGCTATACCTAACTAAATGTCCAAATGGCTTCAATTAGTCCTATTTATACTTTTTTCAACTATCTTAGAACTTTTTAGAATGTTCTTAATGGTAGGTTCTACTAAAATAACTGTCCTTATAGAAGATTTTTGAGGTGGGCTCTATTATAATAATCATCCTAAGCCTTTCTAGAAGGTTCAATGGTGGATCCCACATGAACCATTACTCTAATCTAAATTCTAGAAAATTTTCAAAAATGACTCTATCTACATATTTTAATGTACAAATAATACAAATATTCTACCTATGTCTTATTATAGCTAGTGCCTTAAATCAACTTAAAACTTGATCAAGAAAAGTATAAGTTATTATTTTACTAAATTTATTAGGTTATGCCTTAAATTCTTTATGGAATCAAATAAGTTCAATACAAAAATATTCCTTCAATAGATAAAGTTGCTTCATCAAATTTTCATTTGCTCTGCTCATTACAAATCTTAATAATGCAAAAAATAACACTTTATATATCATTCTTATGAAGTTGATTTAGATTTTGGCATTAGATGCATAGAAGATTCTTTCAAGTACACTTACATATTGCTGCTTGCTTGCTCCAATGTTATTTGTAAAGATTTCAAATTAAATAATGGCTATAATTTAAACTAATTGTAGTAAAAATTTTAATTTTACTTTTATATAATTATTTAAAAAAGGCTTTGGAAGAAAAAAAATATTAATACATATGAAAGTAAATTCCATCGTTCAATTTAAATTATAAGATGGCATCAATTTAGGATTTCTTTTAATTAATAGTGTGAAGTAGAAGTAGCAATAATAAGAATAAAAGAAGCATAATATAAAAACAAGTGAAACTAATGCAATCAAGCAATTATACACTACAAAACTAGTTCCAATCTGTTCACTGAGTTTTCATCTAATAAAAAATAAAAAATAAAAGTAAAAAATATGCTTTTGGAAAAGAAATTGTTTTATCTTTTCAATGGTATGGAAAACATATAAATCCAAGATACTATGAGTAAGTTATGAAGAATTAAAAATAACAAATAAATAAATAAAAAATTAAGTAAATAATTTTTATCTCAAGAAAAACTTGTTTAAGAGATCAAGAGTTTGAGTTTCACCAAAATTCACAAGTAATATATATGGGTCTCTAAGAGAGGCCACGAGGCCTTAGTCTTATCTTTTTAACTACCTTCAAGGTGTTATAACCTATATGGGACTTATGCACCTTCTTTCTTACAACAACTACATTAGCTATTGATCCTCCTATTTTCTACTAGTAAAATCAACATTTTTTTATTTTTGACTTTACCATGATGTTCAAAAATATCCAATTAGCTTAAGAACTTTTTATAATCTTCAAATCTTAGTCCATTTCTTTATAATGGGTCTTGAAGTGATAAAACTCATTTTTACCAAAGTCTTAGAAATTGCTCTAAAATTTCCTAAAAGATTCTAAATAAATTCTAAAAATTCATGTAATATTTTTATAATATTAATATAAATTTGAAGCTATATTTTTCTATCTTGATGATTTTTTATAATAAAAAAAATAGTAAACAATTTACAAATAAATAGTTAGAAAATAAATCTTATGTCTAAAGATCTTTATAAGATGCAAATGTAGCCAATTGATATAGAATATAGATGGGCAATATAAGCATTTAATAACACTGAAGGTGAATTATATGGAGCTTGCCTACATGTTAAAATCCAGATTAGAGATGTTACAACATAATAGCATTTCTTTGTTTAAGATATAACATCTTATTCAATGATTTTAAAACAACCATATATTATGGTAATAAAAATAGAAACAAAAGTGCTTGATGATGGTTCAATTTATGTATAGAGATATAGTAAAGATGGAAAGAAATCAGTATAATTTCTAACTATGCTTCCTAATTATGAATAAAATAAAGATAGGTTGAAAGAGAAGCCATTGCATAGAATTTTTAAAGAATTTGAAGATTTTAGAGAAGTACCATTATAAAGTAAGATTATGGAGGTACAAAATAGAATGTATTCTTGTAAGATATAAGTACCTTTGATACAAATTTTAATGGTATTTTTAAAGATGAAAGTATTATATATAAGACAATTGAGGATTTATAAAGAAATAAAAAAAAAAATATATAATATTGAAAAAAAACTATGTAGGTTAGAGACATTAGAAGATGATAAAAGAATTTTAGATATTTATGAAGAAAATAGATTGGAAGATTCTTTGAAATTAATTGTATCTATTGAATTAAGAAATGATGATAAGATTATAGAAATTCATTCAAATGAAGTTTATTCTATACTTAAATCTTTTCAAGCACCAAAAATTATTGTAGATATAAAATTTAAGATAATAGATAAAAAGATAAAACCTATTGTCAAATCTTTATTAGAAGATTCAATAGAATAAAATAAAGAAGTATCAAAGAAAGAAAGTTTAAGAAATTCAAAGAATATTAGACGTCAATTTATAAATGAGACTTTTGAAGAATTAAAGATTGGATGCAATAGTTCTTTGTTACCAAAAAAATTAAATATTTTAAAGAAATGCTTATAAAATGAGGCAAATCATTTGCTTTTGGACCTCATGAAATACAATGTGTAGATCCTAATATTTTTTCTCTTCTAATTATCTTCATAGTACCATATGTGCTTTAGAACTTAAGGCCAATTTTTGTATTATAGGCATACTTACCTAAATTAATAGAATTATTAAAAGGAAAAATACAAATAAAGATTTTGGAGCCTTTTTTTACTCTTTATTTTAGTCATTGGTTAACGATGCTTAAGAAAAATGAGTCATTATATTTTATTTAAGATATGCAGCTAATGAATGTAATAACTATTAGAAATATAAATATAAGACCTTTAATAGATGAGTTTATTGAAATATTTTTAGAAAGAATAATTTATTCAATATGTGATTTATTTTCAAGCTATGATCGATTTCAACTTGCACATGAAAGTAGAGATCTAACTATGGTAAGAATGCTACTTGAATTGCTTAAAATATATACTCTTTCATAAGGTGTTATAAATTTAGTTGCACATGTAATAAATAGAATGAAAAAGGTATTGAGAGACTTCATCTTTAAAAAAAATATATTATTTTTAGATAATATTCTTATCAAAGAATGTAAAGAAAGAAAAAAAGATGAGACTTTAGATGAAAAGAGATGTTGTAAGTATATTGTTGATCATATATAAGATTATAAAAAGTTTTTATCTTGACTTGAAGAAGTTCATCTTATACTTTCAAGAGCAAAATCTACAATTGGAATATAAAAAATTATTATTTTTAGATATTTGTGTAGATTTCATGAGAAAAAAGTGGATCCAAATAAAATTGATGTAACTAAAAGGATAAAAGATATATGTGACTCTTAAACAAAAATACATAGGTTTTTAAGACCTTGTGTATTTTATTGTATATAAGTTCTTCATTATGCTCATATAATATATTTTTTATATAAATTATTATGTAAGAATTTTCAATTTAAATGAAAAAAAAGTATATTAAAGTAATACAAAAGTTAAAGATGTTATTATTAAAACCTCTAATTTTAAGAAGAATTGATTATAAATATAATAGACAAATAATACTTATTATAGATATTAGTCCTATTGTCATTGAATGGACTATAGATTAAGATGATTCAAGTGGAAATAGATTTGTAGTTTGATTTAGAACTCAAGTTTTAAGTATTTATCAACTTGCATATTTGCAAGTCAAAAGAGAATTATGAGGAGTTGTTTCGGCTATAAAACTTAAAAAGATTATTTGATTGATGCATTGGTAGTAATTAAAATAGATTTCTTGCCATTACTTTGAATAATTACTAATTATTCAACATCAAATATTATAATGCTAAGATGGATTGCTTATATCCAAAATTAAGACATATCACTAGATAAGAAAATTTGGTAGTAGACATATGGTCTCAAGCACAATATAAAAGAAAAGACAAGATGGTTGAAGACATTGATGATATAAGGTCAAAATTCTATTTAGTATCAAATTTTAACAAGAAATATAAGTTATTTTTTAATGAGATTTTTGAAGGAGAATTAGTGGATATTAATTATTATTTGAACATCTTAATAAAATAAGAAAATTAATCTATGGAAGAATTTTAAAAAATAAGAAAAAATACATATGGATTTTTTCTTTAAGAAGGGTTCTTATGGCAAAGATCATAGAAAGGAATTTGGATGCCACAACAAGTGGTAAGAAATGAGGAAGAACAGCAAAAATTATTTAAAATATTTTATGATAGTTTATGGATAAAACATAGAAAAATTTGAGCTACTTTTGCTAAACTCAAATAATGATATTGGAAGAAAAATATCTATCAAGATGTGCTTTTATTTATAAAATTTTATAAAACTTGTCAAGCATATTCTAGTATATAACATTTAGATGATCTATATCCAACATATCCTTTGGTTATTCATTTTAAATGGATTATTGATTTGATTATTATGCCAATTAGATTATGACAAATAAAATATTTGGTCTTGGCTTACAAAGATTTATCAAATCGAGTAAAAAGTAATGTTTTGAGGATAAAGTCTATTGATGGGATTTATAGATTTTTACATAAAGATGTTATTTGCTACTACAGATACATAGAAAAAATTAGTGCAGATTGTAGAGAAATAAATAGACAAGAAGCTTATTTTTTCTTTGAAAGATATGAAATTAAGTTATCATTAATTACTATTTATAATCTTAAAAAAATATATAAAAAAAATGTGGTCATCTACTAATTATTAAAGCATTAATTAAAACTTATAATAGAATGATTAGAAAATGGCTTTGATTTTTTCCATTTATATTATAGACTAATCAAATAATTCATAATTTAGTAATGAAATATATGCCTATTGAATTCATGACAAGACAAAAATTTATTATGCCAATTGAATTCATGACAAGATAAAAATTTATTATGCTAATTGAATTCATGACAAGACAAAAATTTATTATGCTAATTGAATTCATGAAAAGACAAAAATTTATTATGCTAATTGAATTCATGAAAAGACAAAAATTTATTATGCCAATTGAATTCATGATAAGACAAAAATTTATTACGCCAATTGAAGAAAAAGTACTCACTTGGAGTATGCTATCATAAGAAGATGAATTGATAAGAAAAGAACTTCTAGCTATTAGAATTCAATAACTTGAAGATATATAAATATCATTAGAAAGGTTAAAAAGAGCAAGGTTATAAATTAAGGCATTGCTTGTTAAGCAACATCAATTGAGACTTAAAGCAATTGGAGAAGGTGATTAAATTTTGGTTTATAATAGTAGCTTAGATAATCAATATAATACTTTAAAAAATATTTTTAAATAATGGTTAAGTTCATATGTAATAACAATTATTCATGATATTGCAGCTTATTCATTATGAGAACTAGATAGAACACTATTAAAAATATCAATTACAAAGAAGTGAATAAAGATATTCAAATGAAGTTAGATGGAAATAAATATAAAAGATTTTATTGAAGACATAAATCTTTCAAGATAAGAAGATAATTTTGACTTAAATAGCAAAAATAATAAAGAAAAATTGCATGAAGATATAAAAAATATAATATGAATTAAATAAGTTTTGAAATATTTGATGCATACTAGAGGATGCAAAGGTTTAGAGAAGGTGGAAATTGTATAGTAACATGACTATATGGTGAAAAATAAAAATATGGACGTTATTATAAAAAAATCTAGTAAAAAGTTGTAATAGAAAATAATTCTAAATTATAGAAAGGTAATAAAAAATTTAGTCTTAATACTATTTTTTGTAGACAAAACTTCTATTTATTTTGTAGAAGCATAAATAAGCCAAATCAAAATAAATGAGATAAGAAATTGATATATATATATATATATATATATATATATTTAAAAGAAAATTAATAATAGAATAAAAAAATTACCTCAAATTATCAAAAAATGATATCAAAAGAGGAATAGTTATCAACTCAGATCAAAATCAGACCTTAATGCACAAAACCATACATATACAACAATTCCACAATTCTTTTGTGAATTGAAGAGTGGAATTTGAAAAACAAATTGAAGAGAGAATTTTGAGTATTGATCTTATGTTATTTGGACTAATACTAGGATTTTAAAGACTTTTCAAATTTAAAATATTTGTGGTGGATTTAGATTTTAAAAAATAAAAATAGATTTATAAATTTTAAGATTTCGTAAATTTTGTAATACATTTATAGATAAAAAATTAGATTTTTTTTGTTATGCTTGTTTTAAATGAATGAAAGAAATTTAAAATAAATTGAGCAATTAGATTAAAAAATATAAAGATTTTTGTAGATTATAGTCTTAAATAATTGAGATTTAGGATCAACAAAGGATTTCATAATCTTGCAATATTTGCTAGTTTAATTGAATTTAAAATTAGTAAAAAATATTTAGAATAAAATATCTACATATAATCAAAATTTTGGAGTAATTGAATAGTAAGCAAAGAAAAAATCTGTATTGAAAGATCAATATTCAAATTGGAGAAGAGAGGTAGCCAACAACGAAGAGATTTTAGGAGTCTTGCTTGCTATTGGTTCATGAAATCTACTTCAAATATTTTGTGCTTGTTGCTTATTTAATTTTTTCAAGATATGAAAATTTTGAATCAAAATCAATGATTTAATCATTAGTTATTGAATTTTTAAACTGCCATAGAATTCTTAAGATTTATTTAAGATTTAAGAGCTATTTAAAGATTGATTAAAATTGGTTTAGGATCTAAAATTTGATTATAATTTGATTATGATTTGATTAAGGTTTAGAATTTGTTTAAGATTTGGTTAAGATTTAGAATTTTGTTTGGATTTGATTAAGCTTTGACTAGAATTTGATTAGGATGTATTAAAGATTTGTGTAGGATTTAATTAAGATTTTACTAAGATTTATTAGGAGTGGTCTAGAATTTAATATTTAATTAGGATTTTATCTAAGATTTTATTAAGGTTTATTAAGATTTTAATTAGGATTAAATTAGAATTTAATTAAGATTTTTTTAGAATTTTTTTAAGATTTTTATTTTTAAATTTTTTTTAGGATTCTCTATTTTTTATATTAAAAAATTATTTTTAATATTTATTTAAGATTATTATTATTTCTTTAAAGATTTATTTTTTATATTTTTTTGAGATTTCTTTGTTATTTTTCTTTGAAATTAATATAAGACTTCTTTATGTTTCTTTTGTAATTTATTTTAAATTTTATTTTAAATTTATTAAATTTTGATTAGAGTTATTAAAGATTATTTAAATTTTATTTAAGATTCTATTAGACTTGATAGGATTGTTGTTTTATTTTACTTACTTTCCATAGCTAGGTGCATGGTACATTTTCAAGCAAGAACACATGTAATATAACATTTTTTTACTTCTAGAAATTACATTAAATTTGATAATTTGGCCTATTAAGGCTCAAATATTGAGTTTCCTTTTTAATTAAATAATTTTTGCTTTTAAGTTTTTTTTTTTTTTTTTTTTTTTTTTTATAATTAAAAATATACCATTTATGTGGATTTAATATGAAGCAATTATCTTCATTGTTGTTAATTTTATCACAATGAATACATTTCAATTATTTCTTCTTAGATTTATCTCCTACTTTAGCCATCTTAGCTTTTGACTTAGACTTCTTTATGTATAAAACTTTTTTTTTCTTGAGATAGTTGAAATCATTCATTGTATGACTAGATTCATCACATCTCTAGTAATGTATAGTCTTTTTAGTTTGAGTTTTTGCCAAGCTACTTGTGGCAATTGCAATCTTCTTAGGCTTAGATACATTTGTCATCTAAGCTATTATATTAGTAGCATGATATTGACAAAGTATCTTATCACATTTCTTAATTTCAGAAAATACTTGTGCCCTTATTGTCTTAGTATCATAATTTAGTGTAGCTAAATCTAAAAGTTCTTTGTCAATCTTAGATAAGAAAATCTTAATAAGTTGGCTCTTAACAAACACACCTCCTCATTTTATTATAAATCAAGCTAAATGAGTGTACATGGTACATGAAATATCTTTTTTTTCATGACAAAAAACTTAAATGCATTGCATTTAATTATGCCTAAAATTTCCATACTCATGCTTTAAATACTTAATCAAGTGCTTAATAAAATGTTCCAAATTTTGTGGTAAGAGCTCAAAGGCATACTACTCATTGAAAGTGGAAGAACTTTGATGCTTTTTTTTCATAAAGGTTTGAAATCTAAGTTTCTAATCCAGCAAAAAAATGCATCCACCTCTTATTGAGAATCTATCCTTTATGACCTTATTATTCTGCCTTGGCACTTTATTATTCTTTCTTGAAGCTATCTTATACAGCACCTAGTGCCATGACTTATAATTATCTAATATTGTGAATTTGTATATTACTACTTACATAAACCAACTCCTATATACAACTCCATTGTCATATACCGTGGAATATCTACTATAACATCATATACAATGCCTAGTACTACTATAACAATACTGCAATAGTATGACAGTACAATCTAGTTAGATTTTGATGCCTAACACAGCAATATCCAAAACCTAGCAGTAAAAATAAATCAAGAAGTACATTTTTTATCATTTTTTTTAAAAAAAAAAAATAATAATAAAAATAAAATCTACTCTATTTCAATCTACTATACTATAATTTAAAGAACAAAAAACATTCTTATCAATTAAAAGAATAAAAATTTATCATAAGCTAAATTAAGTTATTTTTCACACCACAAACAATAAATCCAAGAATGTAAGTGTGAAAATAAGAAAAATCCTATAGCTTTAATGAAATGGCTAAATCACCATAGTCAAACAAACCTTTATAATAAATTCTCTTACTTTCAAAATCACTCATAAGTCTTGACTTGATAAGAATGTCAAGTCAAGGATTTTTTTCTACTTGAGTATTCAAACTTTAGTTGATATGAATAAAATAAAAAAACGAAAAACTATCAATGGATGAAAAATCATTAATCAAATTAAACTACATATATTTGACAAGATTTGACACTCAATGTTATATTAAATAATATGTTACTTTTATACAAAGGATTTTATGAGTAACATCAATAAAAGACAATGGACGACCATCTATGACTTTTACATGAATAGGTTTAATTTTTTTACTAAAGATATGCTATGTCTTTAAATAAACTCTTCATCTAAGAAATAAGTTAAGATTCTTGAATCTAATAAGGCAAAGAATTTTTGATATTTAGGTCCTAAAATAATATCTATTGTAAAAAAAAGAGAGGATTTTGAAGAGAGAATAAGACCTTTATTAGGTGTTGCACAAGGTTTCAATTGCTTAGTTTCTATTGTAGCTAGACAAACTCATTTTTCAACATATTATCTTCATTGATAGCTATATTCTTCATTTTTGGTTGTATTAATTTTTTGAAAAATATTGAATAATATATTTAGGTTCTCTATAATATAAATACAATCTTACTTGACAATGACAAATCTTTTCTTGCTTAATAAGAAGTTTGAAACATATAATATTAATTTTTATTCTTTTTACTTCCAAATGTATGTGTTGAAAAGATGTTGGTATTGCCATTGAATTACAATAATATTGATGCTTATTTATATGACTCTCAAATCAAAATTCAAAATAAAAATTGTTACACTTTATAACAAAGTCAATTGCTTGATTAAATATTTGAGTATCCGATAAGTTGAGTAATAATTTCTTTACTTCAAGTTATCATTTATAAAAAAATTGGCTAATATGAGCAACATCATCTCACTTGATATTAATTATAAGTTATCAAAATTATAGAATATATAATATTATAAATCAAATTTCTTATTGTAAAATATAGTTCTTGTTGGTTGTAGTATGAATTGTATCATGTTTTCTATATATAGATTGAAACTTTACCAAAAATATCTCTAAATTATTCAATATTAGATTTTATTATTTAAAAAAATATGAAAATCATATTAATAAAAAACTTAAAAGTAGTGTTTTAATAAACCTAACTTGTGATCTTTGAGTTGGATAGCTTTGAGATTGAAGTTCAATTACTAATTATACTTGATTGATGAATCTTAAAAATTTTGATCTTATGCCATCAAAATTCTCAAACATAGAAACTTTAAGTTCTTTAAAGCTTGAATAGTGCTCTATCTTTGAAGAAATAACATGATTTGGTGCAAATGTTGAAGCAACTCTAATCATTTTTATATCTTCACTTCCTGCCAATCTTGTTGTTTTTTAATAGTGATAAATTGAGTTGATGCATAACAAGCAATAATTCTTTTAATTGCTCTTATATTTATGCCATTTCACTCTTTATTTTAATAAACTCTATTATAAATATACTAGAAAAAAGAAGATATTTAATATCATTCTAGATAAATAGAAAAGACGACTTGAAGACAAAGAAAATTCTAAGAATTATATCAATTTAGAAGAGGATAATCTACAACTTCTAATATGCTTTTTTTTTTTATTAAGAAAAAAAAAAATCTATACTTAATCAAGAAAAGACAAAATTCTTATATTACAAATATACTCTTGTCAATTTATCAAAGATAAAAATTTAAAGAAGATATGTAAATAAGTGAATTAAGTATCAAAGAAGGATGACAAAATGATATTAATATAGTATGTATATCCAAGAAAAAATTAAAATAGCTATTGCTAAAGACTAGAAATCTAAAGACTCTTGAAATTAGACTAAAAGAAAAAAAGTAATTGACAAGAGTGAAAAAAAATTCACTCTTGTTTCAATATATATACTATCAAAGTAGGAATTATGTGGCAATGTTGTTATAATGCATGTTGTCTTTTTTGGAAAAGCATCACGCACTTGGCTATAGAAGGTGAAGTTCAGTTTTACAAATATCTAAGCAACTATAATAGGTTTCACCCATTTAAAAAGAATGTAATATGAATTTTAATTCAAAAGTACTTAAAGACAATACAAATTACTCAAAAATACTCTTTTTAGTAACTTCAATCATACATAAATTCTAATTGCCTTATTACTTTCATAATTAGGTAATTTTGATTTCTCTTTATAAATCCTAATCTTAATTAGTGAGATTTGATAAGTTATAACTCCTAATTTGACCATCTACTTGTATAAAATTTTACATACAAATGCCACTATAATTCTTCTATATGCTTAAAAAAATTCAGTCCAAACTAACTTACAAATTGTGAGAAAAAGTCCTTAAATTGTACTAATGTCACTTGGCTATCAACTTGAAAGTTGATGCAAATGTTCTAGTAGCAATTTTTTTTTTCTAACTATTAACTTCAACTCAAAATTAATACATAGCTTTATCTTAAAGTCTTCTTATACTATGCCAAATTTCACCTTAAAGTGATTAGTAGATCTTTAGATATCATAGAAATCCTACTTGACCTCAAACTACCAACTTTTAATATCCACTTGTACAAAAACCCAGATATCTCTCAATTTTATAATTAGATTAATAAAAAAATTTATACACACTTAGCATAGCCAATTAGCTAAATACTACCAAATTTTGAACTATAGATATGACACTAATTGTATGAACTAGCTAAGAGTGCTAGTCCTAATTATATTACATAAATTCCAAATTATTGATACAAACCTTGATTTTGAATAACAATTACTAAGTCATTCCAAATCCTATGAAAATAAGCCTTACATTTCTAGAGTAGGCTTAAAGCTAGGTCATGAATCTCAATTATTGATCTTTGAATACCTTCTTGCTTTATCCTAGGCAATCATTTTAGTAGCTAGAGGTCTAATTTTGGCCATGTCTTACAAATGGTAGACTCCCAAGTATCAATCCAACCTATTCTAGGAATGTTTTAGTCTGACCTTACCTTCAACTTAATCCTAATATCAACCATATTAATTATTTATCTCTTTTATCCTATTTTTATTAATTAATGGTCTTTTTAAGGTATTAAAAGAAATTCCACAATCTAAAAGGTAAAATTACTAACCAACTTTTAATCTACTAGCTATTAAGACAAGAAAATAAACTAAGAGGCTTTTATAAAAGCCATGTTTAATTTTTTAAATCACTATTAAATCAATATGATTAAATATGAATTAGAAATTTATTTTTTATTATATTTTCACCATATAGATATTTTACAACATAACATCTACCTTCTTTGAACTTCGGCATCTTCCAATATGTGCTAAAGTAATCATATGTCATAATTCACATTACACCATCTCTTCATTTTGTACATCAATTTCTTCATTACTATTTTCACCATCCATTTCAATACAATTATCTTCTTCAAAAATATTGATATCTTCAACATGATCCTTCACATTGATTTCTCTATCTCGTCTTTTGAAAATCTTTACTTACTTCTTAAAAATAGATATCTTCAACCTTATACCATCCAACTCTTTCAATGAATAAGTGGAATTATCATAGACTATTACTACTATATATACATTCAAAACCATTGTTTTAAAAACTTTCACAAAGTATTCTGTTGCTTATCCAAATTGCTATCATAAACAAGTACTCAATCACCTTCTTCAATTACTTTAGGCATCAATCATTTTTTTTTTTTTATTAAACTAAGCCTTGTTTCCTAGCTTAGCCTTTTTTAATCTTCTCAATACTAGTAATCTTTTTATTATCTTTTAATATTTCTAATCCAAAAAATTCTTTTTCAATACCATAATTTATTTTTATTTTTTTCTTTTTAAATCTTTAATCTTCTTAAATATAATACTTATATTTTTAAAAATACTAATAAATCTTATAACAAAGGTACCTACATCTTACAAAAATATCTCTCCTTCTATAACTCTATAACTTTATTTTTTAGTGATACTCTCTAAAAATTATTGAATTCTTCAATAAGTCTTGGAAATAGACTTTCTCTCAATTTGTCATGATTCCACTCATGATTTGGAGGCATAATCAAAAATTGTATTGCCCTTCTTCCATCCTTCTTCTTGCACTACAAATCTAGGTATTAGCTAAACCATCATCAAGTATCTTTGTTCCATCCAAGTCATAGTAATATATGGTTGCCTCAAAATAAAAAGATAAGATGCATTTTAAATAAAAAAAATTTGTTCTATTTCAATGTCACTAATTTAAATTTTTATATCTGAGTTAGCACTATATAAAGTACTTTATCTATTATTAGCTGCCCATATTATCCATTTATATTCCATATCAATTGGCTACTTTTGCTTCATATAAAAATCCATAAATTTAAGATATATTTTCAAACTGTAGTCAATTAAAGCAATAATCAACTCATCCATGGCTCCAACTCTTATCAATGTATCTGTAGTTTCTCTAATTTAATATTTTTGAGTATAATGACTTGAAATCTCTTTATTTTTATTACTTTGATCATCAAAATGTACTATTTGATTATGATTCCTTCCTTCACTTTTTGATTGTTTGTAATAATTATTAAATTCATCTTCTTTATCCTCACATATGCATACATCAATAGCATGATTCAATCTAGCTTCTTCCATTAGTTACCTCTTTAGTTTAATATTGTCAATAATAATATCATATAATTCTTTCTTGGCAATTTCTAAAATTTATTTTAATGTAAATTCAACCTTAGCATTAAACACACATTCCTTAAGCATTCCCTTTAAATCTATTGTTGCCTCAATATTAGAGAGTAGTTTATATGTTGAAAATTTACCTTTACTTCTTATATCTTTTGATTTTTTTCCTTCAATATTGTCAAAGAATCTTCTATTGATAATTCTTATGAAGCTATCTCACAAATCTTATTTTCTCAAGTTTATATCTTGGAAGTACTTCCTTTCCTTGTATCTTTAGAATCGTGCATTTATTTTATTTTTTTGTTAAAGCTTCAAGTTAATTTTTAGTAATATAGGCATGCATTGATAAGGTTCCACAAGATCCTCCCAACCTATAGATCTAAAAATTGTAGTAGTAGTCTTTAACAATGCTTTCTCTAGCATTTTTTTTTTTTTTTTTGCACTCTAAAAAATAATAAAAGACCAAAGTCTAATTGATACAATATTTTCAAAAAATTCTTGTTTGTCATTATCATCCTCTTTAGTACTATAACTTATAGCTTTTATTGTTGCAATGCCATGTATATCCAAATAAATCTTAATCAATGCTTTCATATCTTCCTAACCAAAGTTGGTATGAAGAAGATTACCAATATCTTTCAAAGCCATATTTTTATCTTTTTAGAAAATAATACCTTATTGCACCATTTCATTGAATTCACCACAATTTTTTCAAGAATAAAAACCATCATTATATCTAATACATCTTTGCATGTATTCTAATTCAAAAATAGCCTTTGAACTTATTGTAGATGTCTTCTCTTCAAGCCTTACAAGTTTCATTTGAAGATCTTGCATTCTATGTATAATCTCCTTACGTCTCTTATCTTTTTTTTTGATGTAGTCCTTGGAGGTTGGACAATAGGTATTGTGGGTTGTAAAGTAAGTACTTGAATTTTAGGTACTTGTCCAACTCCTTGAATTTCAACCCTATTCTTTTTCTTTTCTCTCTTTGTAAGTAATTCCATAACACCTTCAACTTCCTTCTATTTTGTTCTCAATCCTTCATCTTTGTCTTTATTCTCAAGAAGAATTTCCAACTTGTCTTCTAATTTTCTATTAGCTGTTCAAAGAAATAATTTAATCTTATTTAATTCCATAGTTAATTTTTCTAACTTTGATAATTGAGAATATTACCTCTTAAATTCCCTCAAAAGATTTGCAGTTTGTAAATTCTTATTAGATTATTTAAACCATTTTAAGAATGATTTCTTGGTAATCCAATCGATTTCTTTTAAAAAATATTTGTCTTTTAATGCATGTCAATATATCTCTTATGAATCTCTAAAATACTCTATAATTGATTTAACATATATTTTTTTATCTCCAAGATTGTAACAAGTCTAAATAGCTCAATCATCTTCTTTTCAAAAACTTTATTCAATTCCATTTCTTGTACATAATATGTCAAATACTTTGAAATATCTTTTTTATTAAATTGATCAATTTTGTTAATCATTGCTTGTAATACTTTGATTGCTAAAGCCTCTTTGCAATCATTACCCTACTGTTGTTGCATAAATAATAAAAATACTTAAAAAATATTTGTAGTTTTTGAATCAAATTACATACCTTGTCTACCAATAGAAAATCTATTAGAAGATCCACTTGAAGCTCTATCAAAAACTCCAAATTCAACCTTCTTATCTTCTTACATCATCAATTTTAAATAACCACAAATATAATCCAACATCTTCTATCTCAAACTTTCATGTTGGGTACACCACTTATATTGTAATACATGTTTTTTTGTTTGGAAATACATTAGACACCTGGTTGTGAAAGGTGAAGTTGTGTTTTATAAATATCTAAAAAACTCTAATAAATTTTACCCAAATAAAAAGAATGCGATTTGAATTTTAATTCAATAGTGCTTAAAGCTGATACAAAGTGCTCAAAAACACTCTTTATAATAACCTCAATCATACATAAACTCCAATTGCCTTATTATTTCATAAGTAGGCAATTTTGATTTTTCTTTGCAAATCCTAATCCTAATTAGTGAGCTTTGGCAAGCTGTAACTCTTAATTTAACTATTTCTTTGATACAATATTTTGCATACAAATGCTACTATAAGTCTTCTATGTGCTTAGAAAAATTTAGCCCAATCCAACTTACAAATTATGAAGAAAAGTCCAAAAGCCATAGTAACATCACTTGGCCGCTAACTTAAAAGTTGATGCAGATATTCTAATAGCAATTTCTCCTTTTCCAATCATTAACTTCAATTCAAAATTGATATGTAGCTTTATCTTAAATTCTTCTAATACCATGCCAAATTTCACCTTGAACCAACTAACAAATCTTCAAATATCATAGAAATCCTATTTGACTTTAAATTACCAACTTTTAATATCATCTTGTATCAAAATCCAAATATCTTTCAATTGCATAATTCTATTAATACAAAATTTTACACAAGCTTAATACACCCAATTAGCCAATTACTATCAAATTTTGAATAATAAGAGTGACATTAATTATACGAATTAGCCAAGGATGTTAGCCTTAATTGTATTGTATAAATCCTAAGTCATTGATACAAACCTTAACTTTGAACAACAATTTCTAAATCATTTCAAATCTTATAAAAACAAACCTTACATCTTTAAAATAAGCTTGAAGCTAGATTACTAATTTCAATTACCGATCTTTAAATGCCTTCTTACTTTGCCTTAAGCAACCATCTTAGTAACTAGTGGTCTAATATCAACTATGTTCCACGATTGGCAGATCCCTAGGTTTCAAATTAATCTATCTTAGAAATTTTTTAGCTTGATCCTCTTTTTAATTTAATCCTTGTATCAACCATAAAAATTATTTATCTCTTCTATCCTAGTTTTATCAATTTATGGCCTTTTCTAAAGTACTAAAAGAAATTTTATAGTCTAGAAGGTAAAATTACTAACTAATCTTTAATCTACTAGCTATTAAGACAAGAAAATAAACTAAGATGCTTTTATAAAAGCCATATTTAAATATTTTGAATAAATATTAAACAAGATGATTAAATGATAATTAAAAATTTATATTTTTTTATTTTTTTATCACATAGTTGTATTATTATATGACAACACTATATAGGACTAATAATATATATTTAATTTGCAAAAGACATGTCTTAGCTTGCAAGGTAAGTTTTCTATATGCGTGCCATATAATTAACTTGTACTACAAGCTACCAACACATGCGACATATGACTAACTTGTTGGCCAAGAAGAACAATAATCTTTTAATTCTTTGTTCTTCTTACCTTTATTTTCTTCTTTCTTCAATATTTGGTTTTTAATTTTTTATTGTCAATGGTGGCTTATCATCTTTTAGAATAGATGGTACTTTCTATACTTGCTATGCAATTCCTATAAGAATAGAGTTTGTCTTTTTTGAGCTAGACATATCTAACAATTCTTTTTTTTTAACAATAATCTAATATCATCAATTATTTTGGCATTTCCATTAAAAAATAATTTTTCTATATATTTTTCAAGGTCCTTATAATTATCAAAAGATATAATAAAATACTCAAGTATTTTTTTTGTATTCTATTATTTCTAAAGGTGTAATGGTTGTTTTTCTTTGCTCCTAATTATAATATCATCCATTCTAAGATACAATAGACTATGTGTTGCACTCTATAGCTATAAATATGAAGATACAAAGGACTTTGTAGGAAGCAAATATTGTTATTCTTTCATAGCAATAACTAATATTCATGCCAAACAATTCAAATCCATTATCTATCCAAATAACTTCCATTATTGATACTTAAAGATAAAATAATAAAGCAACTAAGTAATGCTATTAAAAAATCCTATGTCACACTCTCATTTATTTGTATTGGATTCTTCAATGATATATTTCACACCAAGTATATTCAAAATAGTATCTAGTCTATTTCTATAAAATTCATATAATTTAAAAAAAATCACAAATATAGAAAATACTTGCTATGGCTTTTTAACTATATTAACTACTACGTTGCTGTATAATAATATTATAATTGTATTTTATTAAAAAGAATCAAAGATATGAGCATATATAAAATAGAATTAGGAGTTGATTTTGATAAAAATTATAATTTAAAAAAATAAAGGATATAAGCATATATAGAAGGGAGTTAGGAGTTGATTTTGATAAAAATTACCTCAAGATGAAAAGAATTCAAAATTTAGAGAGGACCAATAGCTAATTGTGAGCCCAAGTTTCTCTACTTTGTGAAACTAGTGCTATACAATAAGTTTAAGAAGTAGAATGAAAAACTTCCAATTGTACAATTACTAAATTAATTCAAATGTAGGTGTTTGTAATTCAATATGAGTTATTGCCTTCCAAGAAATGGTTATCAATGTTAATTAATATTTTATTATTATTTTTTCTTTTATTATTATTATTTTTTTAAAATTAAATTAAATTAAATTATTTATTTATTGATTTTAACATGTATAAATACAAATTCTGATAATAATAATTTATTCATTTACTTTAATATATAAAATTTATCATGCATATAGAAGATAAAAAATAAAATAAAAATAAAAGTAGAACTGGAAGTAGAAGCAAAGTAAAAATGAAATAGAAATAGAAGTAAAAATGAAGTACAAGTTAAAAAATAAAAATAAAAGTAAAAATAAGAAATAAATTAAAATAAATTAAAAGTTGAAAGTTGGAAGTTAAAATTTGAGTTAAGATTTAGTCAAAATTCGAAAGATGAAGAGTAAAAAGAAAAAAAAAAAAAAAAGAAAAAAAAAAATAAGATAAAAATGGAAAGAACTAATCTCAACCGTGCTCTACTTGAAGGCAGCAGATCTCTTTCTACTCCAAAATTTTCCAAAACTTCGGATCAGCTCCAAATCTAATGATTCTTACTTAGTTGAGAACCTAACTTAAAGTTGCTCTTGTTCCAAAAATCTTCATAGCAATTCGATATTTGAGCCACGAGAAATGCCCCTTCAAAGTTGAGTAATTGGGACTGCTATAACAGCCTACCTCCTTTTACTTGGAAATTCACCAAAAATTCAAATCGGCTTCAATTTCTATGAAGTTAGTGCCTTTGAAAGCCCAGCTTATAAAACTTGTTTTTTTCAGAAATTCAAAATAATAAATTTGTAAGGCATTGAGGATTGCCTTTTCAAAATTAAGCAATCCAAACTACCAAAGCAGTTGATTCCCTCGCACTCAAAAATTCACCAAAAATTTGTTCTAAATCCCAAATCAAGCAAGTCTTAGCTTGGAAAGCTGAAAAAAAAAGGAATGTGCTAAAAAAAATTAAATTTCAAAAACATAAAAACCACAAACTGATTAAGGAAAATCTGGGGCCTTCCAAACCTCTTTAACTATTGAAGTGTTTGGAAACTACTAATTCCAATGGAGTGCCTTTTAAACCACAACGAGCACCATCCACACACAAAATCAATGCCTTCACATACTCACAAGATACACAATGAAATCTAGAATCCAAATGAGATTAATGTTAGGATTTGAGACCAAAATTTGGCATGGCTTTGCCTTTCATCCCAAATAAAAGAGAAAGCAAGAGCTTGGGCAACCAAACCTTCTTATACAAGTGAATTGAGGCTTATAGGAGGCAACCTTATTTCCACCCTCGATCTCCAAGATTCCTAATCTAAAACTACAACCTTCATTTATTTAAGAACTAATTTTGTTATCAAGACTGATAGGTATTGTAAGTAGTTAAAATATACTTTTTGATAAATCTAACTTCACCATTGTGTTTGAAACACCTTTTTATGCTAAGATCGACTACTCACATACCCTTATCGATGGTCATATGCAATTTTTATAAAAATATTTACCTCCAAAGATTTTAGCAGTTATTAAAAATTTCTTCAAAAATGACCTTCATGGCTCCACTTGTATTTTGATAGACAGGGTGCTGATCTTGTTTTCTTCACTCCATAGAATGTATCCTATGCTACCATTACGTTTGAAAGGTTTCCATTAATTAAAAAAAATCCCTTTGCTACTTTGATTTGTTGAATTTTGAGAAAAACTTCAAAACCACCATTACTAACTTTTATTAAAATCTTTAAAAAAATTATAATTCTAATTCCTTCTAAATCATATGAGATGATTGGAGGTGAATTCATAGGCTTACTATCAACTCTTATAGCAATGACAAACAACTTCTAAATTATTAAAAATAAATAAACTCTTATTTTAATTTTCTAAATTTTATCGCTTTGGACCTAATTAATCTAATTCAAGGAATTAAGCTAAGATTCGTATCATCAAAGGTTATAACCCTTAAAATTCTACAAAATTAGAATTTTCTTATATAAATCATAATCTAACTTTTTTAATTACCATAAAATAATAAATAAAAAAAAATTAATTAAATTGAGTTGTCAAGGTCATCTTTTAGCGAGTTCTATTTTTTCTTTCACACCGAGGTGTTTAATATATTCTCAAGCAGACTTCACATAATACAACAATGTAAGGTAGTTTATTATCCCACCTAATATTATAAGATCTTTGTTGACAATCCAAAATATCATATACAAAAAAATAAAATAGTTACTTAGTATAATCATAAATGGCCTATAAAATAATTATAGAGACCAAATTAATCCACCACTAGCAAGTCCTATGAACCTATGATCCTATCTTAAGTGTATCAATAGTAATTAATGGAGCTTGAGTAGTATAAATATGTTTGATACTCTTCAAATTCTTCTCTGTAGTCTTTGAAGGCACAATTATATTTTCAATGACATAACTTAGCTTGTTTATTTGTATAATCATACTTCTATATATACATATATATATATATATATATATATATATATATATACTAAAATATTAAGATAATAAAAAATTATATATTTAAAAATATCTAATTTTATAACATAAAAAAAAGCTCAACTTTATTTGTAATGAGTGCATCTATTATTCAAATATATAAAAATAAGTAAAAACATATTAGATAGATAATATAAAGAAAATCCAAGGAAACTTCTTAAATGCAAAATAGATTTAGAAGTTATTTTAATTATGCCACATGGCCATAAAAACTTGTTTCAATCTTTTCTAATTTTAAGAAGTAACTAAGAAGTGACCTAGAACATTTGCACTTGAGTTGCAAGTCTTGTAATTCTTAGAAAGCTTATGCATGGTCTTTTTGTTAGTACAAATAGAGGCACAATTAAAACCATCTTGTGTTATCAAAACCTTTATTATAATTTAGTCCTGGATCAAGATTTATTTATTTATTTATTTTTCTCATTATGACTATTTTAGATTTATTCTAAAATACATTACTTATGAAAGTTCCATTTTATCTATATTCAGATATTTTTATATTAAATATTAAAATTATCTAAGATTTCTTATGAAAGTTTTAGTTTTTCTAATTTATAACAATTGAACATAAAATTCCTGTAGTTTCAATTATTAAGACTTTATTATGTTTTGTGTGCTACAACTCCTTAATGAATTTCTTTCTACTTTTAAAAGATATAATCTTTGAAAAAAATATTAATCATAGAAAACTTGTTTACTTAATCAAGATTTTAATCATTATAGTATTTCTTCATTTAAAAATCAAAGTTGTTGATTTAAAAAATAATTGCTTTATGAATCCTCATGACAATATTTCATATGTTTGTGTTGACCATTTTATTTTTCTTTTCTTGATTAAAAACAAAAATCCCGAATCTTGGATGACAAGGTGCTCAATCAAATGATGCCAGCTTTCGCATAGATTGATATGGTAAACTTCTCAAAGCACAGTCCACAAATTAAAAAAAAAAAAAAAAAAAAAAAAAAATCTGTATGAAATCATGTTCGCATTCTCGTCTGACAATTGTTTTGGAAGCTTATGATGCACAGTTTACAATATGACTCAATTGATCAAGATTGTCTAACACATGTAACAAATTGTTCAAAGTCATGGACAAAAGTGAAGGACGAATCCATAAATCCTCTACTGACAACTTGTAGATGTCTACAAACAAGTGCTGTGCAGAACATGAAAAAACTAATTCTAAGAATCTACACAATCTGTAAGAGAATCATCTAAATCTAAGTATTAACAAAAAGTAATGTTTATCAATGCAACATGAAAAAGCGAGTCTCTGCGCAGAAGCTGAATCCAGCCAAAGATAGAGCAAATGTGAGAAAAAAATACGTCTAACCTAGAAAGCTGTGGCCCATTTAACCAAATGTAGAGAAGTGTACCAAATCCCCATCAAGTAGGCACTCAACTTCCCCAGCGCACAACCTTCGATATATTACCAAAAACAAGGTGGTTGAAGAATCAACACGATAATTGCATGTAAATGTTGAGTCAGGAACCCTAGTACACATTTTCAAAAAAACTAAAATTTCGAAGTGTAGGTTTAATGCTGAAAGAAATAACATGTTGTAGCCTCCGCTATAGCAAACATAAAATTTTCTCTGGAGCAACTTGCCCTAATGACAAGCCCCAGATGCAAGGTTTTAAGCACACACTAAAACTACCGGTGTTCAGCTGACACCCACAAGACAGTAATGAGGAATTATAAAGTTCATTTCTTCTTGGTCCATAAGCACGCCACTGCGCCTACAACCACAATGACTGATAAACTTCCAGCAAGAGAGGTCCCCATTATAGATAACAAGGGCTTCTGTAACATGTGGCTGGCAGCGGCGGGGAGGCATCGTAATATAAATGGCGCCTTGCTGCTTCGGTCAAATTCATCCATGTTGAAGTCCTGTGAAATGCATTGGTTAATGATACAACATTAAGAGAATCATTCACTTCCCATGCGTTTATGTACATATAACATCATCAACATTGCTTGATTAGGATATTCCAGAAGCATGGAACGCTTTCATTACGGGAACAGCAAGCAGAATAGTCTTCAGTTCTGCATAAAGGGAGACCTAAGAACAACTTACAGAGGGAATCTGGCTGATAATTTTCAGGTGATTTAGATGCAACTTCACATTCATCAACGCGGCTGGCCAGTATGCAGGCGGTGTGTCTTGGTATGCTTGGGAAACCACCTGATACGCAGTCCTTGCACCTCTTTGAATGGCACAAAGCACCTTCGCTTCCCTTGCTTCCCGATGTCTGTGAACAATCTCAAAAGCAACAATACAGCCATTAGATTAAGAAAAAAATACATAATGACAATATTTTGGGAAACGTGTCACCAAACAGATGCAAACGAAAACAACTAAGAATTTTACCTGATGTAGTTTTGTAGCATGTGCAGTGGCCACAAGGTAGGATATCCGTGAGCTGGTATGATCACTTTTGGTGCGAGCTCAATGAACCGTTTGCAAGTCGTCAAGTAATCCTACACCAGACGCCTTCTATGTCAAACTCCTGCTTTAGTGTGGAAATTGAAGCTATCGTGTCAAGATCATCATTGAATTTCAACCAGCTGCACATGCTACACACATTTCAATGCTGCAAAAAAAATTCTAAATCCTAAAATGACATGCTAAACACAGAAAAAACGCAGACCTCCATGTTGCCGCCTGAATTAGAATCCAACACTGAACTTCCATGACTGCAGTCACATACAAAGAAAAGCACGATAATATATTGTTAGTGCATAAGGAGCATTATCATTACTTATCCATGGGAGCGCCTTTCTGGCAATCGAACTAAACCTTTTGCAATGAACCAAAACCGTTGAAGTCGAGTGACCACAATCCACTCCTAATTGATCAAGAATAACTACTTTCACCAAAATGAGCACAATCAACTTGAAATGAACTCTCTATTTCTATGCTGAAATAGATGTTATTGGACGCCATCCGGTCGAAATCCCATTCACCGACAGCGAAGACGTTTTATACGATTTTATCAGTTACCTCAAACACAATCTTTAACTAGTAGCAAATTTTTGCTCCAGTAGAAAAAAAATGATAACTAATTAATTATGAAAGCCCCACTGATCGCATGACGTATAAGTCATCGGGTTAAGTCACTCACCCAACACAATGGTCACCAACCAGGAGAGTGCCCGTAGCACGATGAAATAGGCCTAGATGTCCATCTGTGTGCCCCTGCCCAAAGCATCCAATAGACACTTGAAGCAATGACATTTTAATTTCAGGTAATTCGAACAATTCGGAATCATTGTGACATTCAAAATGGCGATAGTATATGCTATTCACAGTATCAGATAATTCACAGTTCAGAATGCAAGAGTTATGTCATTGTAGCGTAAAAGAACGACACTAGATATCATACTGGGGCAGAAATAATTTCAAGCTCCTGGCCAGAGATCACCAATTTGGAACCGCCATCCACAGCGATGCAGTCCAACCCGTAATCTGGTCGTCAACATGACATGATCAGAAAGGAAACTTCGTTACATACGTAATGCACAATATACATTCTGACGTAATATACAGTAAATAAATTTACCTTTTCCCATGCGTTGAAGTGTTTTCTCATGGGCAATAATAATAGCCCGAGGATTATTCTGTTTCACCGTCGGCAGGCCTGTATGTCAAACGCATAATACTTGACCTTAAGTGAAACACTTGAAAATGAATTTTGCATTACGCTAATGATCGTGCAGTCACGATCAATAAGATAAAACATAGCACTAGGCTAACAATAGCTGGTCCACACAGTGCTCTTCAGGTCCGATCTGATCCCGTCAAAGTTGGTAGCTTATTAGGGACCTGTCAACCACAAAGCACGTCCTATTCAAGTACGTACTGTTATTTCTTTTGACTTACATAACTCATGAGAGGATACAGTGTCCAAGGTCAGAGGCATACAGCACCCAAATATCTGTACATACAGTAACTGTAATATGATTAAAGGCTTGTAATTTAAGAATCTGACCTTCAACGTGATCATGATGATGATGCGTGACGAAGATCAAAAGCTTCTTCGGCAGCTCATTAACAATCTTAGCAAGCTGCTCTGCATCAACGGGGAAGAGCTTAGATATGGCACATAGAGTCTCACCTAATCTGCAATAAATATTTCAGTTAGAAAGTATACAAGCAGAATCGACTATATACCTGAGCATGTGCGGCGGAGGGATAGCATCCGGGATCGCAGATTAATGCATCACCACAGGCCACAGCCACAGTAGTGTCAACTGGATGATGCAAAGGAGCCGTTGGAGCCATCACCACTAAGTTGGTTTTGCTGAACGGGCTTAAAGTGGCTGAGTCCATTGGCGCAACGAACACACCGGGTGGATACTCCTGTAGCAAGAAGAGACCAAATTTTGCCAAAGATTACAGCAGATTCCTACAGTTTCTCACTCTGAAATAGTCGTCATTCGCCTTAACTACAATTCATCAAGTATTTGCCAAATCATCGGGGCAAAAGAAGGTACAAAAAATATCTTGTGGTATATTTTACTTGAAAAAAAGACGCCAACTTACTTGGCCGTGTATGCTAAGGTTGTACTTGAAGGACAAGCCTGAAGGAAAGTGCGATGAGAAGGCAAACATAGCCAGAGTTCCTATCCGCTTCTGTTTTGAGTCTGCATTCACCAGCATGCTGTATGCCATGTGTGGATCGATCCATTCCCCGTCCGCTGCAGTATCATCTCCCGAGACAACACACTATAAGCACAAACATTCTCTAAAAATGCTGCGACTGATATCCTGTAGATGATCAACGAATGTTTAAGTATTCCAAGGGTGGAAATTTTCAGTGGCATCTCCCATGCAAAACCTAGCGAAAATTTTGGGAGATAAGAGCATGAAGAAGAGAGGTTGGACGAGTAGGATCGACAACGGCAATCACCTGCGAAGCAAGCTTCGTCTGTGAATGTCTCAGTTAAAAAAACAATTGTGTGTATAGGTGGATTCGGCCCAAATTCAGGCTCCTCGATATACTTCCAATAGCGCCATGATTTGCAAGGGCCGCCTGTTGGAAAAATACGTGCTTGGATCTGCAACATTCTCAATTAATGTACCTGCAATTATAGCCTAATTGCTTTTGCTGTAGTGGATATGATCTCCTTGGGTTGGATTAGAAACAACAAGTACTTAGCAGTGAAGGAACAAAATTTAATGAGGAAAACGAGATGAAATAAGGACGGAGTACCTGAGCAACCGCAGCACAGACGTCAAATCCCTTTAGACCAAGACATTCGAGGTTGTATGTGACGTTGCTGATAGCCTTGAATAGCCTGGGATCGTCATTATGAGGAGGGTGCTTGCCACGGAGTAAAGACGCCAAGGGAGTGGAAGGCAGATCCCAGACGTCGACATCCAGGAGCGGATGGGGAGGAGAAGCAGAAGGAGGAGAGGGTTGGCGGGTGAGGAAAAGTTGGAAGAGTTCAGACGGCTGAGCATCCTTGACGAGGAGCGCAAGGCGAAAGTGCGTTGGGGCAGAGGCCATGGGAGAGGGAGGATGACTGAAGGAAGGAGGAGAGAAGAGAATAGAGAAGGGCAGTTGGAGTGGGGCTGCTGCAGCAACACCAAAAGCGGGAAGAGGAGGAAAAATAACAACGACGACAGACATACAGACAGACGGACACAGAGAGAGAGCGAGAGCGAGAGAGAGATGGAGACGGAAGAGAATTAAGATGGTAATGTTATGAAAGGATTCCAGAAGCAGCAGGACAAGTACGGCAGGGCAATGCAATGCAGGTCCTGCCTGGCCCTCCTCATCATGGCAAGCACACCTTCTTCGTACCAGACCCAGTCCCAACCCCCCCCCCCCCCCCCCCCCCCCAAAACCCTCGCCTCCACCAACCAACCCCCCACCCCTGATTCCACGCTTCTTCTACGCTCCCACGCTCATTCCAGTAGCTCATTCCTCCTCTGCATCGCTCTCGCTCTCTGCCTCTGCCTCTGCTTGATCCTCCTCCTCAGCCACGCTGCCAGATTCGCTTTTCTGCTCACACACATATCCACACTCTCTCTCTCACTTCTGCTCCTGCGGATCGGTATCGCATGAGGAGTGCGGGTGAAGCCAATCTCAAGATGCTTCTAGTCAGGAACGGTCGATTCCTGCATAGTTGTCTGGGTGGCTTCCACTTTGACTATTTTCTCCGCTGAATAAAATAGAATATCAATCAAATGAATATGGTACCCTCTCTCAACTCTATGCTGTCTCAAAACTTGTGTGTGGTTCATGAAAATACAAATCTTATTAAAGTTCGATCTTCATGTGCAGACCTTCAAATCCACGCCAACTTCTTTACCAATGCAAGCACTCAAATCTATTTGCCAGCATCTGGTTCCTAATCTATGTTTTTAAGTAATGTTTATAATTATTAATTTTAGTCTTACGCATTAAATAGATACTTGTCTTTTTTAAGTTTTCATATATACTCATAGAAAATTGATATAAAATAAAACAGACAAGTACATTTATGTAATTAACATTACTATTAATAAGTGAATGGTAAAAAATACATTTAAATTGAAGTTCAGATAATTATAATATAATAATAACATTTATTTTTGCTTAAATTTAATTTTATAACTATAAATGTAAAAACCAATTCTAAAACACAAAGAATTATTTTACATATTTTTCTATTTAATTTTTCTTTATTCTTACATTAATCTTACCCTGATTTTTGAGCTATCAAATTTTTTATTTATGTTTGCATGACTCTTATTGTTATCTTATTATTTATTAACTTATTATTTAATGTTAATAACATTATCACAAATAAAAAAATAATAAAAATATATTAATTATTTTTTTAGCTTCAAGCTTATTTTAAAGATGTAAGGTTTGTTTTTACCACTCAAAGTTATCAACATGATATTTTTTTCTACAGAGATGTTTAATTTTTAAAGTAAAAATCTTAATAATAGCAAAATCAATTCCAATCATTGCTTTTATAAACATAACAATCCCAAATTTTTTTTATATATATATATATATATATATACATGTACACATACATAAATTAAAATCAAATCAAAATGTTATAAAATTTAAGAAAAAATTCAAAAATACCCCTGCAGATTGCTGAAATATCAAGAATACCCCTGTATTCTTGATAATTGCAGAACTGCCCCTCATACCCCTGACCTTGATAACCTCTCGTTCTCATTCCATATTTAGTGCGAAATGGACCCTTTAACGCGTGTTGTACACTCTTTGGCACAGCATTGCGTCTGTTTTCTCACGAGGTTCTGATTAGTTTGCCAACGGTGCCGCTGCTCCCCATGGTCGCTGCTTGCGATGGTGGCTGCTCGAGATGGTCGATGATAACCTGGTTTTCCACCATTGAACTACAACTATAGCCAACTACAGTTAAACTAGTTTAAGATAGCCAACTACAGAGTCAATTCCTAAAATGTAACAAGGTTTCATGTGAGCTCATGCAGAAACAAACCTATTGGAAAAAAATTACCTGTAACGGACCTGATTTGCGCGTCAATTTGTTGCAAATTGTTGTGTAAAATCATCTAGATTTCAGGGTGTTTTCAGACGGGGCTCTTGCATTGCAGCTCAACAATGTTGCTTCTTGTGAACTGTCTGCAACAAAGTCATGAAATATGAGCTTTGAAGGGGCAATGTCAATACTGTTGGACTCGCACATTTGTCTGTAATATTCATGTTTTGACTACACGTAGTGGACATCCAGTGCCACCAGTTTCTCATTCTTTTTGTTCATGTTATTATTAAGTGATTAAATATAAATAGAATAAAACTTGTACTTCAAACTAATAATTTGAAGATGTGTCCATTGTGACAACACAGAATACATTCTTCTTATCAGAGTTTAAGTGGAATCAATACTGACAATTTATTTATTTATATACACACATTTAAATATGGATAAGTTGCATCCTGAGAGTTTTATTTTTTAAGTTGTATTTAACAATAATAAAAAATTATATATCAAATTCATATTTAAGCGCTATCAAATGGTAATCTATAATTTTTTTTATGTGTCTTATAAAGTTTTCATATATGAATTGAAATTTTAATTCAGTTCATATCAACAATAAAATCCCACCACAATGAAACTCCACCACAAAAAAATTCTAACTAGACAGAATTTTCTTATTCACCTACAATATATTTTTAGCTCAAAAATAAAAAAGGAATTTTAACTATGTAGCCTCCTTTTAATCTTTTTGCAGCCTTTGCAAAACAGCAAGTATGGGATTTACATTCCACTGTGATCATGAGAAAATCTTGGTAAAAGTGACTATGGAGTTGATCTCTCTTTATAAGTTTGAAGCATGATGTGGCTTTTGACCTTCTTTCTTATTTACAATTTACAACAACAAGAAGGATTGAGATTGTAAAAGAAGAATGTTTTAATGCATATATATGTATATATATATATATATATATATATATTTCATTATAAGATAACTTTAAGCTGTAGGCTTTGTTATCTTAGAACCAAATATCAAACTTACAGTGTTTATAACTTCATTTTCAAAAAAAAAGAAGAAAAGAAATATTAAATATTTTTTTTCAATGATCAATATCAATAAATGTTTTTAAAATTTTCTACACTTAATAATCTTAATAAATTATTGTTTATTGAAGATTTATTATTAAGATATCATTGTATCTTTTATTCATTTTTGTTTTCCTAAAAAATCATTGCAGTTCTACCAATTTATTATATAACTTTTGAATTCAAATATCTATGATATTATATCATAAAAATTATATTCATGCATCAAATTAGGTTTTGAAATTTATATATTGATTTATTGTATATTATATGAGTTCAAAATCATGTATCATATTAGATTTTTAAAAATTAATATTCTTGAAATGTGTTTAAGAAAAAAAATGATATTTTAATAAATAAATAAATATAATTTATTTAATATTTACTTGGTCTTAATACATAATAATAATAATAATAATAATAGAAGAGTAATTTTTAGTATATTTGTGATGATATTAAGCTTTTTTGAAAGTAAATTGTATAGATATTAAAGAAGATTAAAAATATGGTCAAAATTGTAGTATATGTGCTTAAAAACCTAGGTTTTATAAGGTTACAAGCAAGCCCTACAATGACTCTTTTTCTCAAACATGACATCCTTTAATATTATATTAAGCAACACTTTAATAAAGCAATTAAATTGGTTCCTTACAAGTTGAGAAATTATGCCTAGTACTCTTGCATCAAATACATCTAAACACTCTTTTGATTATTCCTATATTGCTTGGTTCTATCCAATATTCAATAGATAGTATTGAGATGATGGCTATTGTATAAATTGCTTACTAGGCTTGAATAATATAAAAGTAAGAAATATAGTTAGTAATTGATTGCTGCATAAATAATAAAACATTAATTGCATACATACATGGAATTCTAGATAGCTACCATGAATTGCAAGTGTATGTGCTATTTTGTAAATCCAAGATATTAGAGGATTGCTCCAACATGCATTCAAAGATAATATCAAATGAAAGAATGATGTGATAGCCATGTGCAAATGTCATTGATCATTCAATTTACTTATATACACTAGTTGACAATGGTCTCTTACTTGAATTGGCACTAATACGCCACTCATTGTACTATGCCATAAGTTGTCAATGAATTATTTCTAACATTAGAATTGACGACATATCACTTACTTTTAAGATCCAAAAATTGAGAGATTTTGTAATATTTGAAGTCATGTGGCTAAATTGGTTTATATCAAATTGTGACGATGTCCAATATTATAGACTAGTGCTCATCAAGTACTCAGTAGCTTCTTCAAATATATCTCAAATTTTTGACCATTTGATATTAAAATCAAAAATAATTTTTGCTTGTGTTGCTATTTAAAGATATTGGATAAAAAATAGATTTTTAAATTACCATTATAAATTATCAACTAAATGGTGCATATAGAATACATGTTTATATGTAAAAAATGCATAGTTGATAATATTAATAAGGCCTTTTTGTCAATCAAATTAAAAAGTAAACTTTAAAATTTTATTTTTCAATAGACGAGATGCAAAAATAACAATCTTCAACTTTTGCAAGAACTACAACCAATTGTCATCATTTTCAACATTAACAATATCAAATGTAATAATAAATAGTTGCCTCTTTATATTAATTATTATAATAATAAAGAATATTCTATGATATATATATTTTTTTTAAATGGATATCATCAATACAAATGACAAGTCAATATTATTGCAAGCTATACAAAATTGTATTGTAGATAATAAATAATTGATTTATTTTATTTTATTTTATTTTATTTTTGTTAATCTCTAATTTTGTATAATTCTCAAGATTTGTTGTCTTTATTTGGTGACAATATGCTATATGATTAGTATAGGTGTCTTTATAGGAGCCAATTAGCTTAAAAATAATATTTTTTCTTCTATGCCATTTCATCAAATAGAATACCATAACATCACAATTACATCAAATATCTTTTCAAATATCTACGGATCTATATTCTAATGTGTCTTCTAACTTATTTTTGATATTATATATATATATATATATATATATATATATATTTTAATATATAATTTATTATACAATATAACAAAATAAGATTTGAAGAATCACCAATATCTAATAAAGGTGATTATAAATATATAAAAACTAATATAAAATCAACCTCAATAATTTGGACATATATTATGTAAATCTTATAAAGAAAAAGATTCGAAAGGAATTTTGGCAACAAAAAGAATAGTTAGGACATCCATATGAATGAATGGAGATGGATGATGAAAATCTCCATTGCTATTGGCCAAATGGCATATCCAATGGGCTTCAAGGAGGCTACCTAAGGTCTTATTAAGGATTTAAGTTATTGTTTTAAGGCCATTCTAACTTGAAAGACTAGGATCAGAGAGTTTAGGATTTTGGCAATAGTTTTGGTGCAAATTTTGGGTGATTTGGAGTTTTTATGAGAAAAATATATACTCTTATAGTTAAGGTATGAGTTTTGTATCTATTGTCACTTTTTTGGACATATTGCATGCATTCAAAATGCAATGAAAGATTAGTGATTAGAGATGGAAAGAAATTTCTTTTGGCTACACTTTTCATATATTTTTTAATGAATTCTAAGTTTGAATAAAAGAGTTATAAAAAGTTGAAGTCAACACTTGTAATCTAAGGGCAGTAAGTGATTCAATTTACTAGTGGTTGTATTTTAATCCATATCTTAAGAAATTTGATAAAATTTTAGATAATTTTTTTAATGAATGTATGTTATTATATTAATAAATTTTATACACAAAAATTTTGGTATTCGAATTTTGGATTTTTAAGATATAGAGAAAATAGCATTTGGATGCTTATAAATTAGGAATTAAAGTACTTACTAGGATTTCTAAGATGCCAAACAATCTGTAGCAGATTTATATTTTTTTTTCATGTCATAAAGCTTAAAGATATATCCTATATTTTTTAGAAATTTGAAAAAAATTGAATAATTGAATAAAGAGTTATGAATTTTTAAAATTTGGAAAAAAAAAAACTTTAAGAGGAGAAAAAGATTTTGAAAGAATTTTACTATAATTTGGATATTTTATGCAAATTAAAGGGATTTCTGGGAGCTAAGACTTTATATAAATGTTAAATATAGAGATATAGAGATATGAAAAAATTATTATATAAAGATGGGTATTTGTAAAAGTATGAGTCATCAAATAGATTCACTAATTGGTTTAGGATAAAAAGATGCATTTAGAATACTAAAAACCACAATATATAGTGAATAGTATAGAAAACATTAAACAAATAAAATATTAGAATGTTAGTTATAGAATTGGAGTCTTAGTAAGTCTTAGAGGTAATTATTTTAGTTGATTTATTATTTTTTACTTATTATTAAGTATTGAGGATTATTTACTAAGGTCAATATTTATATTGGTCTTCTATCTATACATATTATTTACAAAAAAAAACTATAAATGTTAGTTAGTAGTTAGAAGAAGCATGAAAAAGAACCTCAAATCTTTTTAGTCAATTATATAGAAAGTAAGATTTATAGTAGATTTAAATTGATCTTATTACTATAAAAAATCATTAAGATAGGAGATTATAGTTAGAAATTGAAATCAAAATTATAAAACTATTATAAGAATTTTTAAAATTTATTTAAATTTTTTTAGAAATATTTAGAAAAATTTCCAAGACTTTGGTAAAAATGAGTTTTATCACTTTGGGAGCCATTATGAAGAAATGGAGTAAGATTTGAAGGCCTTAAAATATTCAAAGGCTAACTCGATGTTTTTAAATACCACAGTGAAGTTAAAAATATAAAATTAATGGTTTTACTAGTGGAAAATAGGAGGACCAGCAGCTAGTATAGTCCTTGTAAGAAATTAGGTGTATAAGTTCCATATGGATTACAACACCTTGAAAGTAGTTAGGAAGATAAGACTAAGGCCTTGTGGACTCTCTTAGAAACCTATATATACTACTTGTGAGCATTAGTTAGGCTCAAACTCTTGATCTCTTAAGCAAGTTATCCTTAAGGTAAAAATTATTTATTTAATTATTTATTTATTTACTTATTATTTTTAAACCAATATAACTTGGATGTCTAAAATTTCTAATTAGTAATAGAGGCAAGTATTTCTTAAATGAAGTAATAAAAGACTTGATCTTACAATTCAAAATTCACTATAAAAAAACTACTCCTTATCATTCTTAAACAAATGGGCATATGGAAAGGGTTAATCAAATCTTGGTCAATATCTTTAGAAAAACTATTATAATGTCTAAAAAAGATTGGAATACCAAGTTTCATGCAGTCTTATGAGCTTATAGAATAATGTTTAAAATAAGAAACCAAACAACTCTATTTTCCTTGGTTTATGAAATAGAAGCCATTTTACCAATTGAATTTGAAATTACTTCCTTTGTATTACTTTGACAAAAAGATTGTCAATTAAATAATCTTTAATTGATAGACTTGAATGATTAAAAGATATTGATGATGCCAAAAGATAAAGTATTCAACATACAAAGGCAATTCAAAGAAAAAAAATTATATTTGATAAATAATACAAGATTAGAATCTTTAGACGTGGCATGTTAGTCCTTTTACAAGATGCTAAGAGACTAGATTTTCCTAGAAAATTTGATGCCATATAGTTGAAACCATACCTGGTCAAAGATGTCTTTTTAAATAATTCAATTTGGTTGCAAACTCTCAATGGAGAAGATTTTCTTACTAGAACTTCAGAAATAGATCAAAGAATATTGAGTGTGATTTTTATTATACACGCGATGTCGTATTATTTTGTGAGATATGAAGAAATTAGCATGTAGGTGTATGTAAGCTAAGATTTAAAGCTACTGTTAGGGTTTTGATGATATCTCAAGATCCGGAACGAATTTGTGGTTGAATTATTTTGTGGTAGTTTTTGAAATTATATCAATAGTTCATGTAAAATTTTAGGTTTTTTGGATGGTTTGATCATGAGATATAAACTATTGAAGTTCAAGAAACATTTTTCATAAGGATATATAAGGTTTTAAGATACTTTATCATACATTTGGATATTTTTTTTTGGTACTTGGCTTATGTATTGATGTAATTTCCCTAAAAGGGAAAATATTATATATATAAACTTGGTATTTTTATATCTTAGACTTGATTGAGCATTTAGTGGTAGCCAGAAGCCCAGTGTTTTTTTGAGGCAAACTCTCTCTACTCTGACAATGATCAAATAATTCATCCTTAAAGTGAATCTTATTTAATTCTTTAAGTAGAAAGTTATCAAAACTTGGTAGAATTTAAAGAATTAAAACTCTAAAATTCAAGACAAGCACTTGATATACTTATTCATCTTGACTTTTATTCAATTTAATTTTTTTTAAAAAAATCCCACATGTTCATTGCAAATGAAAAGAATATTTGATTAAACTTTTTAAAAATAGAATAAAAAAATGGTAGATGTTAAGAAGCAGTAGTAAGGTCTTATTTAAACATCCAAAAATTATAGAATTGTTGGTCAAGTGAAGAACTATTAATGAAGTGTCTTAGTGTTGGGATAGAGAGAGTTTGATTTAAAAAAGCATTGGACTTTTGGCTACCACTAAATACTCAATCAAGTCTAAGATATTAAAGTTCCAAGTTTATATATATAACTTTTTTTTTAGGACAATTATATCAAAATATAAGCCTAAGTAAAAAAAAAAAAAAAACATCCAAAAATATGATAAAATATCTTAAGAACTTATACATCTTTATAGAAAAAAAATTTTATACTTCAAAAGTTTATTTCTCACAATCTAAATGTCTAAAAAAACTAAAATTTTACATGAAGTACTAATATACTTTCAACAACTATCCAAATAAATTTCAACCACAAATTCATTATGGTATCATGTTGTAATATGATTATATGGTAAAAGATGATAATATGGATCTTATTATAGAAGAGCCAATTTATTAGATAAAGTAAAAAAATATGGATAAAAGATAGGAAGGTAGTAAAACTTTTAGCCGTAATGCTACCTTTTTAGAAAAGTGACTTCTATTTACTTTATAAGGCCATAAATAAGGCAAATCAAAATAGATTGGAAAAATAAATAATATAAGTATCTTAAAAAAAAAGTTAAGATTAAATTTTAGTAAAAATTACTTAAAAAAACTAGATATTGATACCCGAAGAGGGCTAGTTATGAACTAGGATCAAAATCAAACCTTGATGCACAAAACCAAGCCTTGATGACAATTTTGGTGTTCTTTTGGAGATCGGAAGCTAACTTAATAAAAAAAATTTGAGTGTTAATTTGATGTGATTTGAATATGTATTGACTTTGTAAAAGCTTTGCAAAGTTGAGATTTGTTTTGGATGACTTTAGATTTGTGAAATAAAGTAGGTGATAATTTTTGGAGAATTTCATAAGTTTAAGAATAGATCTACGAGTGAAATTTTGAAGGTTTATGGGTATATATGTGTTTAATATATAGTATTAGTTTGAACTTACTCAAAGGGTTGGAGCAAGGATTATTATAGTTTAAGTGGATTGGAGTCTTGAGAAGTAGAGTTTTAGGTCTAGTGAAGATTTCTTAGATTTCTTGTAATGTATTAGTTGGATTGGAATAAAAATTATATATATAGATAATAGACTTATTTTCCTACATATGTGAGAAATTTGAAATCAATCAAATAGTTTGATAAGGAGATATTGATGTTGGAAATTCAACATTTAGATTGAAGAAGGAGGCTAGCCAACATCCGAGCAAATATTAGGGTTGATCTTCTTTTTGGTGAGTTTGATCTTCTTCAAAACATTTGTGCTTATTGTCAACTTAATTGTGAAGAGATATGCAAAATTTGAGTTAAAATCGATGGTTCATTCATTGATTATTGAGGTTTAAATTTACTATAGGAATTACTTGGGATTATTTAGGATTTGATTAGAATATGTTTAGAATTTGATTAGGATTCAGTGAAGGTTTTTTTAGGTTTATTTAGGATTTGGTTATGATATTTTTAGGATTTGATTAGAGTTCAGTTAAGGTTTGTTTAGATTTGTTTAGGATTTGATTAGGATTTGATTAAGATTTGGTTAAGTTTTGTTTAGGATTTGATTAAGATTTGATTAGGATTTTTTGAATATTTGAATATGATTTGATTAAGGTTTCTTTAGGATTAGATTAAGATTTGATTAGATTTTGATTAGAATTTGTTTAGAATTTGATTAGAGTTTATTTAAGATTTGATTAGAATTTGTTTAAGATTTGTTAAGGGTTTGACTAGGATTTGGTTAAGGTTTGTTTAAGGTTTGACTTGGATTTATTTAGGATTTGATAAAAATTTGGTTAGGATTTGTTTAAGATTTGATTAAGATTTTATTAGGATTTGAGTAGAATTTATTTAAGATTTGATTAGGATTCAATTAGGATTTAATTAAAATTTCTATTTCAATATTTTATTGAGATTTTTGTTTTAATATATTTTTGAATTCTATATTATTTCTTTATGGTTTCTTTAAAGGTTCTTTAAGAATACTTTGTATTTTTTACATAATTATTTTATAATTTTGATTGAATTTGATTTGATGTTTGATTATATTTACCAATCTTTAATTATAATTTATTTAAGAATCTATTAGAGTTGTTAGGACTTGTTATTGCAATCTTTCTTTTATCTTCCACAATTAGGTGCTTGGTGCAGTTTCAAGCCAAATGCCACATAATATGACAACGGATCTTAAGATAGTGCTAAAATCCTAATAGTAGCTTCAAATCCTTACTTACATACATCTACGTATAATTTTCTTCATATTTCACAACCTAAGTACTCAAATACCATGAAACTTTGATTTATAGCTTTTTAACTTAATAACACACACTTATCAAAATTTTGAGTTAAAAATTCGTCCAAAAATTTAAAATATGGCTCAAACCATTATTATAAAGAAAATAATTTACTTATTGTCTTTGAATTACATGTTTTGTCTTCAATGCCTTATAATTCCTTCACCTAGACTTAGAATTTATCAAATAATATATAAAAAATTTAGCCAAAAAAGTGCATTCTTCAATCTTAATTGCAAATCCTTTATTTCTCTCTATAATTGTATATTATGTCCCAAAGAGTGATAGTAGGTACAAATTTGATACCTTAACTTTGAGTGCCTATAACTCCTTCATAAAAACTTCAAATCACACAAAATTTGAATCCCAATCATTTTTAAAAATCTAAACTTCCTAATCCTAAATCATAAATCCTAATTCCTAATAAGGCCTTAGGCAACCTCCTTGAAGTCCATTGGACATGACATTCGACCAATAGGGATGAAGATCTTTACCCCTTGCCTTTATCCAATCATACTTTTCTTTTATTCAATCCAATAAGCCTCTTAATAGTTTAGACTTTTATCTTTAGACTCCAATCTTTTTTTAAGCTTTATACTAAATATCTAAATCTTATATAATATAAACACTATAATCAAAATAAATAAACCTCTAAATAATTTTTTTTTACATCAACTCTCTTTAAATTAGCTTACTAATCATTCTAATCTACATCAAGACTTACAAACATAATATATATTTTAATTAATTTTTAACATACTATAAGCAATCATAGCATGTTATCTATTCCTTCTAAAGCTAATCTTATCAGTAAAGGGCTCTAAAAAACTACCAAAGAAGACAACTACTAGATCTAAAATTTTCAATCAGCAAATAGAATTAAATTAGATTTAAATATTGTGGACCAATGTATAAAAGAGGTAGTAGAACCATCATATTGTAATTTAGAAGTAGTAACATAGGAGCAAGAGTTGAGACTTATTTCACCTCTAAAGAATCTTAGAGGTGTACTACTTCCAAATCTTATACCCATAAATCCTTGGATTCAACCAAGAAGATTGTCCATTGCAATACCAATTGATTTACAAGCGGCATCTATGCCACCAAACATGCCCTCTTTCATGGATACAAGAGATGAAGATCCATCTGTGCATACAGAGAGGTTCTTAGAGTTGCTTACTACATATTTGATCATGGATTCTAGATATTACTTAGTATAATTTTTTAGTACATTGAAAGATAAAGCTTATGAATAGTATAGGAATAATCTTCTTAACACTTTTGTGGATTGGAACATGCTCATGAAAGCATTCTTGGAGCAATTTAGGTAAGAAGTAGGACAAAGTAATGCCTTCATAGCCTTATTTGCCTTAAGGCAAGGAAATGGCAAATAGATTACTACTTACATTAGACAATTTGAGTTAGTAGTTATTACATTTGTCAATACACTTTTCACCAATGACACCTTAATCCATTTATTTATTCAAGGATTTAACAATAAAGGTATCATTAGAGAAATCTTGAAAGGCCACCGCACAATTCTAGTGGATGTTAAAAAAGTTGCTAGAATAATAGATCAAATTGATAAAAAACAAAAAAAGATGTGAAAGAAGAAAGATCAAAGAATCTTTAGTTTTATATCAATCTATGGTTAGAACATACAAACTGTAGAATAGATATTAGTTCGCTTTTGTAAGATATTGGTAAAATAGATTAATAGTCCATAGAATAGTCAGTTCAAGAGGATGGATGGTTGATTTAGTTATTAAAAGTGATTATTATAGGATTATGGTTAGGATCTAGAAATCAATAGTGATTATATAGAAATTGTAGAAGTTTGTTGAAGAGCTAGACTATGATAGTCATGAGCCGAGGTTAAGCTTGGTGCTACCTCTTTGTTTTCTTTGTTGTTGAAGAATAATGGATAGTTTTTGAATACTGAAAAGTGAGTCTGTGGCATAAATCAGAGATTGATTTATGAGTTATTGATTATGTAATTGGAGTATTATGTGATTGAATTATATGAGAAGTTATTGGAAGATTGATTATGATTGGAAGATTATGATTGTTGTTTATTAAGAGTTGTGTGTGTTTTAGACAAAAGAAGTCTGTGATTTCAGAAATTCTATGAATCTAGATTGGTTGGAGTGAAGTCTGTTATTCCTAGTATTGGATGGAATTTATGAGTTTTGAGCAGTCTTTTAAGAGTGTAAGGTTGCACACTGTTGTTATCAGTTGATGAAGGAGTATTGTTATTAGAAGGAAGCATTGTAGTGTTTCTTGAAGTTTTAGTGGTTCGGAATATAATTAATCGTGTGACCCTAACAAGTAAAGCTCATGCACTTAGTCTTTTCCTATGTTCGAATTCCCCTATACAGGTTTATTCTGAAAAGAATTGTAGAATAAGTAAAAAGACAATTATACAAACCATTCAAAAACCATTACATAATACTACTAGTTCTCATTTCCATCTAGGACGGTACTTTCCACCACTTTTAGATATTAGAGCACTACCTATTTTTCTAGAGATAACATATCTAGAAGTAAAGACAAGATGGAAAGAAAAAATTAAGAATAAAATTCATCAAGCTCAAGAAGGATTTCAAAATAAAATTTCTCAACAAATTAAAATGATGACAAAATAGATGTCTTTATTGATAAAAAATCAGAATCTCAGCCAAATACCACCACCCATAGAATCTGATAGGCATGCCTCAAGTTTGTGATATATTAATTATAGCCAACCAAACTACACTGGATAATTTTGCACAATGATTCTTATGCAACAACACCAACTTAGAGGACAACAATATGTTATCTCTCTATATAGAAATCAAGTCAATATTGGATCTACCTTCCTATAACAATATTATGATTCACTCAATTAAGATCTTAAGCATCAATCAAAATAAAGATATGAGATTCATAACTTTTGTGGTAAGAGGCATGCATTTGATAACTATTGGATAAAAAATCGAGTAGTTTGTAATAATTATGAAAAGAACCATCCCATTGAAGTATGTAGACAACTAGACCAAATTATATCTTTAAATCTTCTACTAAATAACTATCCTAATACAAGTCTATGATAATTTGAAGGGAGCAAGGCAACCTCAGTATGATAATAACTTAAAGCCTCCAAATTTGTTCTATAATTATCAAAATAATTAATAAATTCAATATCCTCCATCTATTCTATAAAAATTTAGTGGCATAATTCTATTAAATAGAATTTGTAGTCAAATTCAAGGCAATCCTTAAAACAACTATCAAGCTAGTCAAGATGTTAGATTTTTAGAAACTTCAATTGAATCTATAATTATGCAACTTCAAATTTGAAGTGACGAAGGCCAACTCTCTTCTTTATATTCTAATTTTATTTTGTATAAGCTACGAGTCAAAAGAAAAGATTAAACAATGGAAGTTCTTGCCTTGGCAATTATAACTAGGTTAAAGGCTACCAATCAAAATACAATAGGTATAGGAGATACTTCATTGGAGGACTCTCTACATCTATCTGAGTTGGATAGAATAATTAAAATTACAACAAAAAATATTAAAGAAGTTGAGGTTCCACCATAGAAATTAGAACATGAGACACAAAAATTACCATTTCAAATTAAAGATGGAATTGAACCATGGAAGGAATCAATTGAAAGAAATTGGGAGGAACCTAAAATTCTTAATGTGATAGAAAATCCATTATATAGATAGACTAGAGAATTGGCAAATAAATCTTATGAATTGTGGACTGATTTGAAAAAAAATCAAAGTAGACATCACTATAGCTCAATTATTAGAGGTCTCTTCAATACTAAAAAAGGTAATTAAGTAAAGTATCTCAATTAGGTAGTTCCAAAGATCTAATATTAAGATTGTTGTTGTTATTCAACTGTCCATAATTCCATATGATGTAAAAGTAGTGGAAATAGAGGTCTCGTTAGTAGACAAGATTTTGCCTAAGGTCTTGATAGATGGAGGTAGTGGCTTAAATATCATTCCATTACAAACCATAGAAAAATTAGGCTTGAATATCATTCAACCATCTTCATTTGTCATTAACATGACAAATCAAAGTTCAGAAGAGCCAATGGACTTGATTCAAAATTGTAAGTTAATTACAGGGAGTGAAGAATACTCTCTTATCTTCTATGTAATTTGAATGCATTTAAATCAAAATGTATTTCCTCTCCTTTTGAATCATCCATAGTTGAGGGCTACCAATACAATTATAGAATAGAGAGATACAAAATTTCACATTGTATATGGACCCCAAGATAACCAGACTAAGATTTTTATCCAACCTAATTGAATATATTATAAAAAAGAATATAGTGATTCTTCAGAGGAAATGTGCATAAACCACCTATGATGGAGAGATCAAAGAAATAAATTAGATTTATTCTTTCAAAGTCTAATTCAAAAATCCAAGCATCTAATTTAAACTTGACTACCATAGGTTATTGAGGCGCAAGGTTGTATGACTGGAAAGACAATAGAGAATTTATCCAATAGTTAATGAACCATCTTCACTCCTCCAAAGAATATTTGCTAAATTTTTTAGAAGAATTTGTAACCTATCTAAAAAAAGAAAGTAATTTAGATTTAGCCACATTAATTGATGACATCTAATATGAAGATATTTTTTAGTTACACATAGATGGTACCTAAGTCAATGACTTAAAGATATTAATAGAAGAAGAAGAGCTGAATCTATCTCTTTACTTTAAAAAAAACTTTAAATTGAAGAAGTTGTGATAAGCTGGTTTCATTAAACTAGTAGAGATAACTGATTGGATTTTATTTATCATATTAATAAAGAAAAAGGATGGAAAGTTTTGAATTTGCATAGACTATAGAAAACTAAATCAATGCACCTAAAAAGATTACTTTCTTCTATCCTTTATAAACACCATTTTAGAGGATGAAGCTAGCCATGAACTTTATATATTTATAGATAGATACTATAGATACAATCAAATCTCTATTGTTCCAGAGGACCACCACAAAATGGCATTTTTAACTTCGTAGAGAACCTTAGTCTATGTAGTCATGCCTTTTAGGTTTTGTAAAGTTCTTTCTACAATTCAACAGATAATGACCTATGCCTTTTTAGATTTGCTACACAAATCAATGATTATTTTTATTGATGACTTTAGTACTCAATCTATTAAAATGCATCACCTTGCTTGTCTTAAACAGAGCTTTGATTGTACTAGACGTATAGGAATAGCCCTCAATTTAGATAAGATCTTTGTTGTAATATAATGTGGAATTTTACTAGGCTATGTAGTTTCTAAGAATGGAAGAAGTCCGATCCAAAGAAAGTAGAAGTAATTATGAACCTTCAACCTCTTTCAACTATAAAAGAAGTATAAAAGACCTTAGATCACATGAGTTGGTATTAGGAAGTTATTTATGATTATGCCACTAAGGCCCTTTCTATAGCTAAATTTTAACAAAAAGTAGTCAAATTTGAATGGATCCAAGAATACCAACATGCATTTGATCAATTTAAAAGAGATCTAAGTTCTTATCTAATATTGAAACCACCAATGTACGATCAACCATTTCATATGTATTGTAATGTGTCATTAATTGCGATAGATAGTAATTTATATCAATCATCAAGTAGAAAAAGAAGAAACTATCTTATTGCTTATGCAAGTAGTCAATTGAATGTAGCTAAAAAAAACTACAGTACAACCGAGATAGAATGTTTGGCTATGATTTTCTTGGTGAAAAAATTCTATCATTACCTTCTATTAAATCTAGTAGTCTTTTTTTGTAAACTACATGGCCATTACATACTTAATCAATAAGATAAATTTAAGTGGAAGGATAGCTCGATGGGTTTTGCTATTGGAAGAATTTTACTATACTTTAGAATACAAGCCTAGTAGAATGCATAATCAAACAGACCATCTATCACAATTGTTAGAGTATATTAATTCTACATCCTTGGATGATAGCCTTATAGATGAATATCTCTTTACTATTTCATCGACTCTAGTATTGTACTCCCATATCATCTAATTTTTGACAACTCAAGAATTATTCAAGAACCTATTCAAAAATGAATGACAAAAGATTAGAATGAATAATAGACACTTTGTAGTGATAGAAAACAAATTATATTGGAAAGAAATAGATGGCATTTTTCAACGTTGTATAACGGTTGAAGAAATATCAACCATTTTAACTACGTGCTATAATAGAGCATGCAAAGATCACTTTTCTAGCATCTTAATAGGACAAAAGATACTTTGAGCTATTTATTATTGGCCTAATTTATTTAAAGATGTCCATGACTATGCAAAATGGTGTGATGCATGTCAATGATATGCAAGAAATAACCTTCATATGAATCTACATCTAAAAGTGTCATTGCTACTAGTTTTCTTTGAAAAATGGGAAATTGATTATATTAGAGAAATTTATCCTAGTACTTTTAGTGGTAAAAAACACATCATTGTGGCTATTGAATATTTAACCAAATGGATTGAGGTATAGGCAGTAGCAACAAATGATGCTACAACTACAACCAACTTCCTATTTTAACAAATCATCACTGAATTTGATTGCCACAAGATATTGATTAGTGATAGAGGTCGACAATTTTTAAACAAAATAATGGAGGAGGTTACAAAGCAATTTATAATTAATCATCATAAGATAACATCCTATTACTCGCAAACCAATAGTCATATAGAAAGAATAAATCAAATTCTTATGAATATCTTAGAAAAAACCATAAAAGATTCAAAATGAAATTGGGATATCAAACTCTTTACTGCCTTGTAGGCTTATAGAACCACCTTCAAGGTTACTATCCAAGCTACATCTTTTTCTTTGATCTACAAGTTAGAATCTATTCTACCAATTAAGTTAGAAATTCTATCTCTCTAGATTGCCATTAATGAGAGGTTCACTTATAATGAATCCTTGAAGGATCACTTAGAATAATTAGAGCACTTGAATAAAACATGTAGGATGAGTATCCAATATATAGAAGCTATTCAAAGCAGATACAAAATTACCTTCGATAAAAGACTCAAAAATCGGATTCTTCAACTTGACATATAAGTTCTACTTGAAGATGCTAAGAAACTTGACTTTTCAGGTAAGTTTGATGCTCTTTGGTTAGGCCCCTATTTGATAAAGGAAGTCTTTTCTAGTAATTCTATTCAACTACAAATCTTAAATAGAGAAGACTTTTCAACTCGTACTTCTAAGAATAGATACAAAAAATATAAAACTTAATGATTAGGTTGTTACCACCACCTTGTATTTATCAACTATTTACTAAAATTAGATATAGAAATTTCTTTTTGTGGACATTCACCATGATTATAAAGATCTTGGAAGTTTTAACATCTTAAGTTGGCCTATAACTTGCTACTACTATATAGTTTAGAACAATTTCTAAAAATATCTACCTATGGATACAAAAAGTGAGTTGAGATGGAAATTAGATTCAAACCGATTTAGGATTAAAACCCTATGGATTTTTAGATTAGTACTATTATTATTGTAAGCTAGTAAGTATTAAAAAATATATATATATATATATATGACAAATATGATAGGATCCTTCTATGCGAGTGTGCTTGGATCAACTTATATAACTTATAAGATATCTTTATTTAGATTTATACTAATAAAAGCTAATATTAACATTCTAATTTATTAAATTCAAAATTTTCTTAAAATTTGATCATTTTTTAGTTCAAATTCACTCCAATGAAGGCGGAAGGCAGGTTTGTAATGTTTATGGCTATAGATTCAAATTGATTCTATCTAAGGAGAATGAGATTTTTTTTATATTTTTATTTATAGATCCAAGCAACTCGGATTTGGATAGAAAAGTCTAACTCCAATTCTCTTCTTAGTTGTAACTATGAACTAAATTCTTAAAACCATGAGGCTCAATAGATAAGACAACTAACACTTCTATTAGCAAGAGACTTTGAGTTCTTCTCCTCTTTTAGTTGTTCCAAATATTTACTATGTATGAGCACAGTTAATAGCTCCAATGATTAATTATGATTACTTTTATGATTTTTTTACATATTTTTATTAACTTTAATGCTAATATGATTAATTTATGGATCTAAATTAATTTTTTTAGTTAAATATGACTTAAATTATAACTTTAGGTTTTTAATTAGGTAGATAATTTTAATTATTAGATTGAGTGATTGTTAAAAATTCTAAAATTATAAGTTTAGAAGATCTATATATATATATATATATATATATATATATATTTTTAATCTCTTTTAAATCCTCTTTTAGTATTAAAATTAGAATTTTAGTAGAATTTTTCTTCTAAGTCTTACAAATTATATCTTGAATTAATCCAAAATCTTAGTTTTCAACTCCAAAGCTAATTTCTAATTTGACTATGGTTAAAAAATCCCTTAAGTCTAATTTCTCTATCATCCTATTTAAGTTTTAAGATTTTTTTTAAGGTTAAATTTCATGCCACAATTTGAATGGATTAAAAATATAAAGCCTAATTATAAAAATAATTATGATTTCTAGAAGATGGAGGTGAGCTAATTGTTGTGGTGGAATATTAGTGGTGTTAATTTTGCCAAAAAGGTTGACTATTCACAAGTTTTAGAAATATGTCTTAAGCTTGACTATTCACAAGTCCAAATCCGAGTTTTAAATCATAAAAATTAATTATTTTTCTAATTTAATTATAAGTTTTAATTATAATTCTAATTTTATTCAATCTAGTTGGAGATCAGCAAGGACTCTTGCCATCAAGCCATCATGATCACCATTATTCAATTTAAGCTCCTTTAAAATTATAACACATTATAAATATTTCTATAATTTGTTTTAGAAATATTATATAAAAATATATTTTAGAAATATTAGTGGTGTTAATTTTTCCAAAAAAATATTATTTTTTAAATTTTAGGCATTTCCAGCCTTAAAATCGTATTTATGCTTAGAGTGATTGTGAACCCTTGATCTTGGTTAGGAGTTTTTTGATTTGCATGGCGGAGATGTAGCCACCACCTTTGGCCCTCTTCTCAGCTGGTTAAGAGGGCTTGGGTGGCCAAACTCCCTTTCTCTCTTCTTCCTTTTGTAAGGCGAAGCCTTGCCAAATTATTTCTAGGCTTTTAATTGAAGGGAATTTTTTCCTATATTATCATTACTTTAGTATTTTTTTCTCTCAGTTAATTTTTTATGATTTTGAGCAATATTTAGTATTTATATTCTTCTAATTACCAACTTTTTAACAATATAAGCTACAAGCAATTTAAAGCTCAGACGGATTTTTGGCAAATTTTCAAGTGGTAGGAGGTCTATTGCCCTTGATAGCGTAAGAGTATCAACTTCAAAAAAATTTAACTTGGTGACTTCTAACTCAAATTTAATATGACTTAATATTATGAGTATAATTTAAAGTTAATTTTATCAAAAAATTTAAATCATTAACTTTTAAGTTATAACAAATTTTTGATGATTTTTAGAGTGAGAATAATTTTTTTGTCTTTTGTAATTGTCGTTTTACTTACTCTAGACTAATCTAATTGGAATAAACTTGTATTAGAAGTTTTGAACATAAAAAATGACTATCCGAATGAGTTTTCATATTAAGGTCATATAATTAACTGTCTCCTGATCAACTAAAACATCCAAGAAAGCTACAATGCCTCCCACATTCTATTAAATAAAATATTACAATCGATAATTCTATATTATGCATTCACTGTCTCCTCTCCTTTCCAAACTTATAACAATAATAGGTAATACTGCACTATCTTAAAAGACTACATAAAATATTTTATAATCCAATTACTAGAATTCTCCAAAACTAACTATCATTCTTAGTAATCTGCTTCATACAATTTTAGACTCCAATGACTTCTTTTTGGCATATTCTCAACTTTCAAAAATCAATGTATTAAAATTCTTCTAATCATATCTATACTTCACAAACATCTTTTATTATCAACTTTCCAATCCTCTACTTATAATTCAGCACATAATAAATTCAATTTCTCATTTGACAACATAAAAAATAAATCTTTCATTCATTTCTAAATTTCACTTCACATTATTCAAATTCTATTCATTACTCTTCTTTTATAAAAAAACAAAGAAACAAAGAGGTAGCACTAAGCTTACCCAAGATCATGACTATCACAGTTTGGTCCTTTCTACTTCTTCTTCAACCTACTTATGCTTTCATCAAAATGCCAACCACTATACAACTGATGGTAACTACTTTTTTTGACTACATCATCCATCCTACCTCTAAACTATTCATTTATTAATTTATTAGCTTCTCTTAATCCTACATACTATGTATTGTAAAACAAAAAAATCCTACCCATTCTACACCTTAGTAGTTTAGAACAATTAAATTTGAAAAAAATATAGCTTAATACTATTAATGTTTTATTATCAAATCTTATTGTAGGAAGAAGATTGCTAAATTTAATTTTAGAAAAAAATTAGAATTACTAATTTTGAATCATTAATCAACTTTTAGTGAATTTTTAAGTATAAAGGATCTATTGCCAACACAGCCCAAGTGGCTCTACTTGAAAAAACCATATCTCAAGAATTTAGATCGGATTGTTACAAGATTTAAGAAGATAGAAGCATGCTAGAGTAAACCTTAATCACACCAAATTTTCCATGCATTGGAGTCTCAAGAAATTTTTGGTGAATTTTTTAGTGGCAAGGGTGGTTGCCTATAATTTGACATCTCAAGGTATGTTATTGTTTCTTCTCTAATAATTTTTTAATTATATTTTTTAGCTCCTAATTTTCTATATTAGTTCTCATTTACCTTATTATCCTTAATTAATATTATTTAATAATTTTTAAGAAATTTTCATTCATTCTAGTAATTAATGATAAAATTTTATCTTTTCATCCATCTTTATCTTTAAAAGAAATAAGTAAAACAATGAATTTTATCTTTTCATCTTCACCTTTTATTTTTATTATTATTGTATAATTTTTACTTTTTATCTTTAAATTTATATTCTAATTATTTTTACACTTTTTACTCAATTTTTAGTTATTAATTTTAACTTATTTTTTATTTTATTTTTATCTTTATTTATAATTTTCAGAATTTAAACTTGATTAAGTAAATCTTAGAAAGAAATTAACTTATTCAACTATAATATTAAAGAAATCATAAAAAATCATATACTTGACTTATTATATTTAATTAAATTAATTAAAAAAATTATATCATTTTTTATTTTTTTATTTTTTTCATATATTTATGGTTTAAATTTCTACTTAGGTTAATATTGAATTTTAATCTAAGTCACAATTGAATCAAATTGGAACTTAAGTGAGGGAAGAAAAAATTGCTCATATAATGCTTTGAGCCATAATTTGAGTTTTTAGACGAATTTTTAGATCAAAATTTCCAAAGATGTGAATTGTTAGGTTAAAAAGCTATATATCTTAATTTTATGGAATTTGAGAACTTAGTTTATAAATTATAAAGAAAATTGCATGTACGTGCATGTAAGCAAGGATTTCAAGCTACTATTAGGACTTTAGCAATACCTCAAGATCCATAATGAATTTGTAATTGAAATTTGTTTTCATAGTTGTTTAAAATATATCAATACTTCATGTAAAATTTTTATTTATTTAAATGGTCTAATTATAAAAAATAAGTTGTTGAAGTTTTAAAAAAATTTATATTAAGGATATGTAAGGATTTAGAATATTTTTATCACATTTTAGCTATTTTTTGGTACTTAGGACTTATGTATTGATGTAATTACTCCTATAGGAATAATTTATATATAAACTTAGTACTTTCTTATTTTGATACTTAATTGAGTAATTAATGACAATCAAAAGCCTAGTGCTTTTTTGAAGCAACTCTCTCTATTCTAATATCATATCATCTATCCATGCTCAAAATCAATTGACTACCTCCTTTGCTCATAAAGATTCTTAAACATAAGATTTATTTCTTAACTATAGTCCATCAAAGCAACAATCAATTCATTCATATTTCCAATGTTTATCAATGCCTCTATAGATTTTTTTAGTCCAATACTTTTAAGTATAATAACTTGAAACCTTTTTTAACACTTTAATTATCAAAAAAACTCTTTTAATGTAATTTTTTTTTTTTTTTACTTGAGGATTATTTGCAATAATTATCAAATTTATCTTCTTTATCTTCACATATTCATGCATCAATAGCATGACTCAATCTAGCTTCTTCCATTAATTGTCTCTTTTATTAATATTATTAATAATAAAAACATAGAATTTTTTCTTGGAAATTTCCAAAATCTCTTTTAATGTAAACTCAATCTTAGTGTTGAGTATATGTTCTTCAAGCACCTCCTTTAAATTTTTTATTGCCTCAATATCAGAAAATTGTTTGTATGTTGATGACTTATCTTTGTTTCTTATGTCTTTTGATTTTTCCTTCAATATTGCAAAAGCATCCTCTATTGATAATTCTTGTGAAGCCATTTCACAAGCATTCTTTTCTTAAATTTGTCTTTTGGAAGTATTTTTTTTTTCTTATATCTTCAAAATCTTGCTTCTACTTTTTCTCCATCAAAGCTTCATATTGGCTTCTAGCAATATATATATGTATTAAAAGAGTTGTTATAAAATCCTTCTATCTTTTAACTTTACAAATTCTAGTATTAGTCTCCAACAATGCTTCCATTGGAATCTTTATTTTTTGCATTGTAAAAATGGCAAAAGACTAAAGTGCATTTGATTCAATATTTTCAATGAAATCTTGTTTTTTTGTCATCATCTACTATAATATAATAATTTGCAGCTTCCATTTTTATAATCTCATATATAATCAAATAATTTTTAATTAATGATTTCATATCTTTTTTACTAAATTTAATTGAAAAAAATCTACTAATATTCTTTAATGCTACTTTTCTATCTTTCTAAAAAATAATGACTTGTTATATCATCTTATTGAATTCACCATAATCTTTTTGAGGATAAAAAATATTATCACATCAAATATATCTTTGTACATATTCTTGTTTAGAAGTAATCTTTGAATTGTCTGTAGAAGTTTTTTTCTTGAGCTTTGTAAGTTTGATTTGAAGATCTTGCACCCTATATATAATCTCTTCAAGTATCATATCTTCTTTCTTTGATATAATCATTGAAGGTTGAATAATAGGTATTATTGATCATGAAGTAGACACTTAAATTTTAGGTACTTGTACAACTCTTTAAATACCAATCTCATCTTTTTTTTTTTTTTTTTTTTTTTTTTTGCAAGTAATTCTACAGCATCTTTAATTTTTCTCCATTTTGTTGTCAATCCTTCATCTTCTTCCTTATTCTCAAAAAAAACTTTCAACTTCTTTTGCAATTCTCCATTAATTACTCAAAGAAAAAATTCAACCTTATTTGGTTCCAATATTAAGTTTTTTACTTTAAATAACTAAGAATATTACCTCTCATACTTCTTTAATTACTTTGTAGCTTATTAATTTTTATTAGGCCATTCAATCTATACCAAAAACTATTTCTTGATAATTCAATTACTATCTTTTAAGAAATATTCATCTTATAATGCATGTGAAAAAATCTTCCATTAACTTCCAAATTACTCCATAATTGACCTTATATGCTCTTTTATCTCTAATATTATAGCAAGCTTAAATAATTAAATCATCTCTTTTTAAAAAATACAATTCAATTCCATTTTTTCTACAAAATATCTCAAATATTTAGAAATATTCTTTCCATTAAAGTAATTAATCTTGTTAATCATTGCTTATAATGCTTTTGTTGCTAAAGTCTCTTTGCAATCATTAACTTCTTATTTCTATATAAATAATATAAATATAAAAAATATATTTATAATATTTTAATCTAAATATATATCTTATCTTCCAATAGAAAATCCACTTTAAGTTCTACTTAAAGATCCACTTGAAGTTTTATCCAAAGCTCTATACAAAGCACTATCAAAAGCTCCATTTATAAATCCACCTAAAACTCTAATCAAAGCTCCAACTTCCATCTTCTTGCCTTCCTTCTCTATCAAATCCAAATAAGAATGAATAAAATCCAACATCTTTTATTACAAATTTTTATGTTAAATTCATCACTATATTATATTATGTGTCTTTTTGTTTGGAAATACATTGGGTACTTGGTTCTAGAAGGTGAATTTATATGTTGTAATTATCTAAAAAATCCTGATAGGTTTCAACCATTAAGAAGAAAGGAATTTGAATTACAATGCAAAAGGACTTAAAATCAATACAAAGTGCTCAAAAACACTCTTCTTAATAATCTCAAGCAAATAAAAATCTTAATTATCTCCTTATTTGTTATTTTTTGTAACTTCAAATTTTCTTTTTAAATCCTAATTTTAGGAAGTAAGCTTCAATTAGCTATAATTTTCCATCTAATCATTCAATTGATGCAAAACTTTCCATACTACTCAAATAATATATCTTCTATAAGCTCAAAAAATTTCAATTCAATCAAACTTACAAATTATAAAAAAAATAAAAAAGAATCGTACTAGTATTCTTTAGTTGCTTACTTGAAGGTTAATGATTAAGTTCGAACAATAATTTTTCCATCTCCAATCATTAATATGTAGCTTGATACATTAATCTTCTAAAACCATACCAAATTTCTCCTTATTCCAATAAGTAGATCTTTAGATATTGCCAACTTTTGATACCTCCTTGCACTAATAATTGAATAAATTACAATCATACTATTAGAATAATACAAAATTTTATGAAAAATTAGCACGCCTATTTAACTACACACTAACAAAATTTGAACTATAGATGTCATACAAATCTCACAAATCAGTTGATAGTGCTAGCCCTAATATTATTGTATAAATTCAAAGTCATCAATATAAACTCTGATTTTGTACAAAAATTGCAAAGTATTTTCAAAACCATTGAAAATAAGCTTTATAACTTTGGAACAAACTTGAAGCCCATTCTTTGGTCCAACTCTTCAATCTCCAAAATCTTTGCTATTTTGTCATAAATACCTATTTTAATAGTTAGAGGTTTGATTTCAACCTTGACCTACAAACAAACATCCCTTGAATATCAATTCAACCTTTTTTAGGGATTTTTTAACACAATACTATCTATAACTTAATCTTAGAATTGACCATATTAAATATTTATCTAATCTATTTTATTTTTATTAATTTGTAGACTTCTAAGATACAAGAAGGATTTTCTTTATAATCTAAAAGATAAATTTGCTAACCAACCTTCAATCTACTAACTATTATATTAAGAAAATAAACTAAAAGACTTTTATAAAAGTTTTGTTTAAATATCTAAAATTATTATTGAATCAAGATAATAGAATATAAATCATAATATCATTTTTTTTTTACATTTTTACCATATAATTGTATTACAATATGATAAAATATTGCTTCTTGAGCCATATAAGATAGTAAATATCTCAAGAAAAAGACCAATGCTACTATCTTCTATTGAACTAGATAATAATTAAGAATTTGATGTAAAAGAAATCTTAGATTTAAGGCAGTACTTTATTTGATTAAAATATTTTATTTATTGACATGGATACAATATTAGTAAATATACATAGTAACTAGTAAAGAATCATGTAATGAAATAGAAAAAGTCAAAGATTTGATCAAAATTAAGATAAAAAATTAAGAAAAGATGATAAATGAAGATTGTATTCTATCTTTCATTCTTCATTGAGATTTTTTTGTATTAAAAGTATTGATAAGATAGGAAAACAATAGCTAGCAAATTCAGCTCAAGAGCTATTATTTGTTGACTTACACATAAGACATTGTGATTGTCACAATCTTTAAGATGACGTAATAGAGACAAAAAGCTTTAAAAACAACATATTCTTCTTCAAATAAATGGCAAGATATAACTTGTTTGATATTAGGACCTTAGAAGAGACTCCTAGTATTAAGCAAAATTATTAGAGGTAAAAACAACTTTTAATAGTATTATAAATATTTTATTTGAAAGAAGTTACAAAGGCCTCAACATTGATCAAATATCAGGATAGTCATTTTGCCTTAAAATAGAACATTATTAGTGGCTAAAATAACCTATCTATTACCTTTGAAAAAAACAAAGATAAAAAGATGTAACAAATACAATTCATTACATTTTGAACTTTATCAGCATGTGATTATTACTCCTCATAGAATTTATTTCTGAAAAAGAAAATAATATAACATATATATATATATATATATATATATATATATATAGTAGTAATTTAGATAATATAAATAGGTAGAAATAGATAAAAATAGATTAATTTAATTATATCTTATAGTAAAGCTTTGTAGAAGCTTTATACAATGATTTCACTTTTATACATGTCCAAAGATGATTGATAGGTTGAATACTTGGCCAATATGTTAGCCTTGTATCATATATGTTGGTAGTTTGTGGTACAAGCTAATTATATGGCGGACAAAGAGAAACTTATCTTAGAAGTTAAGACACATGTCTTGCAAATTGGACACATGTTAGAAATCTTATAGAACATTGTTACATAGCTCTTAGTTAATTAGTATGTATGAGAACAAAAATAAAGCCTTCTTTATTCTTATCAATTTTTTTCTTGCTTCTAGTTTAGTTTTAAGAGTCTCTAAATTTCTAGTCTTTGGTAGTAGCCATTCCAATTTCTTCTTGAACATATATATATATATATATATATATATATATATATATATATATATATATATATATATATATATTTATCATTTTATCATCTCTCTTTGATACTTATCTTACTTATTTACATGAATTCTTTGAATTCTTGTTCTTGATAAAATCACAAATAATAAAAATCTCAATACAATCTTATATCACTCAAAAAGAGTAGATATATATTTTAAAATAATATAGTATTAGAACTATAATATCTATTTTAAAAGATAAGAATATTAAAAATTCTTGAGACTAAATTAAAAATAAAAAATATATTGACAAAAGTGAAGATAGATTTATTCTTACTTCCATACATATTATGTAACTAAGAGCTATATTACAATGTTCTATAGGAATTCAATATGTGCCTTATTTGCAAGAAACATGTCTAACTTTCAAGTCCAACTTTTTATATGTATAACATATGGCTAACTTCTTGGCTAAGTTTCTAACCTATCAATCAACTACAAACACATGATTTTTCTAATTTTTTTTAATCTTAAATATTTTTTCTTATAAATTCAAAATTAACCAATATATTTTTATTCTTTATAATATAGTTATAATTTTTTCTTGTCAATTTTGATATTTTTTCTTGTCTTGTAAGGAATTGAAAAAGTGTAGCTTTAATTTTTAAATCTTTTATAATTTATTGTATATGTTAATTAATAAAATTATTTTTTAATAAATATAAAAGTATTAAGTTTCTAAACAATGATATTTTAACTAAAATTCAAAAAGTCAATTGTCACATTTGAAAGCTATTAACAACTTGAAGGTATAATAAGTTTAGGAATATTTTCTTCAAATTACATTGTAGCCTATAAAGAAATTAACTACTACATGCAAGAACATTCTATTCAATATTTATTGCTAATTATCAAAATTGTGATGGATATGTTAATAAAAATTAAATTTTATTAGTTTTTGTATAAGCAAATTATCATTTTATATTAAAAAAAACAAAAAAAATAAATCATTGAAATTATATAATATATAATATTTTTGGTTAATATTTTTTTTAAATCAAAATAAAATGTAAATCTATTAAGTAAATTTTTAAAAATAATTTGACTTAAAATACTTGAATTGGATAAATAAGAAGTTTAGATTGGATAAAAAGTTATATTCAAATAATGAATCTTTGAAACTTAGATCTAATACCATCAAACTTTTTTTTAAAAAATAACTTTCAATTTTTTAGCAACTACATTTGCATGAATTAATTAAAATAATATAAGTTTTTCAAAAAATCTTGTCTTACCAATGTCTTTAAGATTAATTACTCTTAATATTGGTTGAGGTAGTAGACAAAGCTGATGCATAGTAAGTATCATATCTCTCATTTGTTCTTGAATTTATACTATGGAATTCTTCATTTCTACCAAATCTATCATATTTATAAGGACTTATATATTTCTATAAAATTAGAAATAAATAAAAATAATAATATTAAAAAATTATTAATATTAATTCAAAGAATAAAATTTACAACCTTTAAATATTTTTGATGATGTAAAAAATAAATAATAAGCTCTTTATTAAGAAGTATTAAATCATGATATTATATATAATATTCATGGTAAAATATTATGATATAGAGTAAGTAAAAAAAATAAAAGATAATATATTTTTATATTATTGAATAAAGTTTAAAATTAAATATAAAGAAAAAAATAATTAGAATGATTATTGCCAATTATAAAGAAATTAGAAAGTTTTGAATTAGATAGACCAAAATATAAGGCATTGATGAGACTAAGAATGATTCACTTTTGCCTCCTTATATATCTTGTTAAAGCTTCATCAAAACTACAAGGCTTGAAACCTAAGTGTTAAGTTGTAAGTTTCTTTGAATGCAGCTTTGCAAAAGTATAATACTTATAAGACAAGATTTTATAACCATGTGATAAATCTGTAGATATAAAAATATTTAATCTCCATCTAAAATACTTTATCATTATTAAGTAGATTATTAAATTAAGAAATAGATTTAAAGAAATATATAATATGAAAAGAAAAAAAACTTAGAGCAACAAGGTCTAAAGTAGATTGAAGAAATCCAACCTACTTTAAAATTCAATGCCCAAGTTAGGTCAAATTAGAGTTTAGACAGTAGATGGACTTTTGATCTAAAGCTGATACTTAAATCACCTAAAAACAAGACACTTAAGTTAGATTAAATTAAGATAAGACAATAAATAGGCACTCAAAAATGAAACTTAGCTATCATAATAAATTATAAGTAATATAATTATATAGAAATATCATATTAATATATATATATATATATTATTTATTTATATATTTTTTGAATATAAAATTATATTTAAATATAAGAATATTAATTATAAAAGCTTAAAATATGACTAATTTTTTTTGTAATTAATAAATTTAATAAGTTTCTAAATTTTATTTTTTTTAATTTTGTACCATATAATAAATAGATATCACTTATAATTATAGTATCTAAAAAGAATAGATAATTATATAATGTAACTAAAAAAAACCTTTTTATTGTCCTTTACAAATTTTATTCTTAATGTGGTAGTTGAATATGAATATTTTTTTATTTTAGATGTATTTTTAGAATGTAAATTTTTTTGTACTTCTTTCAAAGTTAGATTTTTAACTATCTTCACAATAAATTAGAAAAATATGATTATATGATCACATCTTTTAAAATTAATGTCTAATTTTTTAATTTATCTTATTTATTTTTAATGTTGATAAAATCAAATATAAAATTAAAATAAAATTTTAAAAGAATAAATTAATTATATATATTTTTAAAATAAATAATAATTAAATATATAATAAATTTTAGAATATGATATATTAATAATTTGAGATAATTTTTTGGATGCTAATATATAATTGGATTTTCATCTTAAATGAAATTACTCTGAGTTAGATTATATGAAAAAAATACTCAACACATAGCTTTCTAATGTTATGTTGCATTTACATTTGATATTCTTTTTTTGACTCATTTCTATATATCAAATAATAAAAAATTAGTTGCCTTAATCTTTGTGAATTTGAATATATATATATATATATATATACATATTAATTCTATAGAAATTTACTTGAGTTTAAAAGTTCTTACAAAATTAGTTGATATAATTACCACATCAATTATTGTTTTATGTTCTCAAAGATGTACTTGCAAAAATTATTATTACTTATATTAAATATTTCCTAAATTTTGGTGGTTAAGATGGACAAGATTATAGTACTAACTAAATAATGTAATCATAGATTTCAAAAGTTATATTGTATGTGCTCTTGGATCTTATTTTTTTAAAATAATGGTTATGAGGATAACAAAATTATCCTTAAACTACGAGAAATATATAAATTATTTTTTTTATTAATTTTTAAAAATCAAATATAACAAGTTTGTAACACCAAGATATATGTTAGCATAATTCAGAACAAAAGATGCGATTTTTCTCATAATTCTATAACAAAGCTTTGGTGGATTTTTTTTTGTTTTTGTTTTGTTTTGTTTTTTGTTTTTCCATATCTCAAATTATTATTTTTTTCTTTTTCGAAGTAAAAATAAAAATATATAGTTTGATTAAATGTTTTATTACAATTTGAATAAAGAAGATAATTTTTTAAATTATAACTAAAGTAACAGTACCATTTATTGAAGTTATTTTATTTTTTAATATTTTTTAATATTTTTTAATATTTTTTTAAAAAAATCTTAAAATAAGGTTTTTAACATCCTAAAGGTATTGAGATAGTTGTGCAAAAGTTGGTGGGAAAAATCATGTGGTAGTCCAGGTAGGGTCATTGGTAAAGAACGTATTTCAAAGATAAAGTTGAGGCATGGACATGACCATTATGAACTAGGAATTTTTCAAACCGTTGTTACGAGGATTGTAGTGATCTTTCTGACCTGAGAATATGTTCAATATGTACGTTGGCTTCAAATGCAGAATCTGAAAAGGACAAGAATAGCCTTGTTAGATATGACTTGGAAGTATCCCCTCCTCATTTCAACGGCCTGGCCCTGCAAGCATTACTGCTGTTTGATAATTGTCAATTGAGCCAAATGCAGCCACCATTCAGAGAGAGTACAACACAGGAAATTTTGGCCACAAGAATGGTCAACATAATCCAGTAAGTAATGAGTAGAACAGACAAGTGAATGCCCAGAAGGAGGTAATTAAATCTACTCAAAAGTAATTCCTACCAACAATAGAATAATTCCTGCACTCAAACTTAAATCTGTGATGTCTATTTCATGCTGCAAGCAACCAAGTGCAAAGGGATACTAAGGGAAGGTTTTAGCACTGTACATTGATGCATGGAGTACGTATTCTTGTGCACTATCAAATAGTTTTATTAGTTTAACAGCACATTGAATTTCAGTATGCTGCGTTGTCTCCACAAAAGCCTGTGCTGGAACTGCAAACGCGATGCCATGTACTGAGACTTTCTGGAAGATTGAGCAAAGTGGACATCAAATCGAGAGAGTGCGAAAGAGAGGCAGAAATATTGTAAATCTGCTGCAAGCTCGAAGTATGGTGGAAATTCCTCTGGAAAGCAGAGAACTCCTCATCATAGCCATTTCAGACAGCAAAGAGTCACACTTAGTTGGAATGGCGCAATTTCATTTCTTCACTGCTGTACTCACAACGTGTGCCACGGGGTTCAGTGAGCTGCTGAAGGGGCATTGGAGTCTGCCTCAAAGTTACTAGAAATGGGTAACCCTCCATTGCCATCATGTCAGACAGAACGACGGCATGTTTATTAGCCCACAATGTCTCCGCTATTATCTTATCACATGAGTTTCCACCAGCTACAAAACCAGCTACAAATGGTTAGTTAAAACTGGAGTAATACACAATCTGATACATAGGAACCTTGTTGCTCATCATAATTAAGCGGGCCGGCTGAAAAGGTGGTTGAACCAAACTACTCAACACAATGACCGTTATTGCAGTTACCCAATCCAAAGCTGCACAACTGCACACCATCTCTCGTACTTCTCCCCGCATACCGTTTTGAAATACGGTGTCGTCGGCAAATTTCATTCCGATGTCAGGGTGCTTTCGCCGTAAGAGCAGCTCATTACAAAATAATGATCTGCTAATGACAGTCGAAGAACATTCATACCAGCAACTGTGATAGTTGCGTGAAGGTAGTGCATCAATGAATCGCTTAACACGAGAGGAAGTTCCCCGAGGATCCGCCTTGAGTGGTTGATAGATTTGCAGAACTTATCAAAGCTCATCGTGAAGTTGTTTGATGGTGCGAGGGTTATAGGAACGAAAGTATATCAAAGTCAACATAATGTGCAACAGCTGGAGCTTAGCACAATTGATTTCCTGCGGGCATTGAAAAAGACATGGCATGCCTCGCTCAGATAGATCAAGGTAAGAAAATCCTCGATTTCATCCTCAGGTGTAATGATGAAATAGTTGCACACCAGCAAATTGTGTGTCAAACCGTCTGCATTGGCTGAACACAGCAAAAATGGCAGCCGCGGAGTTCGGAGTGGGAGGATATTGGAAGGATCCCAATTACCAGCGTGGCACATGTGTAAACACGCTGCGCGATGCTCTGCGCTCTTGGGCTAAGGAAGTCTCACGTAAATTCACTTTCCTGCTCCCTATCACCACAATTCTTAGGGTGGTACGTTGCAATTATTCTGAATGAAAAGCTGGTAAATCTCCCGTTTTCTTTCATAAAGTTATCATGTGTGATTTCAAGATAAATGATGCTTCTTTAAATGATTTGTGAGGAGTATGAGCTGTGTTTGCAGGAATGAAGAAGAGGGACGCAGATTTGTCCACGTCCATTCAGAACTGTGCTCGGCTGGAGCAAAATTTCATCGCTGTGCAGAATTGTGGCATTGACCCAGACACATTTCAGTGCACCCGTAATATGCCTGCATCTAGCACTTCCTATAATGTTTCACGTAGAGACAACTGCAAATGAAACAAAAGAAAAATGGGCATGAGATGCAGCACCAGAGGGATGATATAGGGTGCACGTGTGTGTGCAGAAGAGCAGATTGCAAGCCTTCTGGGGGCGGCAGAGAGCATTATGGCGGTGGAGGAGATGCACTCGTTCATGGCGGAGAGGAATCGGGCGGCGCTGGACGCGTCGTTCCTGCTGTTCGGAGCGAAGGGCATCATCAAGGCCCCGGAGATGTGTGTGGGGTGCGTATTACCTCAACAGCGGCGCGTTGGCAGTTCAGACAAACCCGCCGTAGTAGTGAAGACCATGTCCGACGGGTGGCAACCGAGGTGGCCTGGCGACCTCGGCGATCCCTTCGAGCCCTACACTGTGCGTGCCCTGCAATCCAGTAGATGTCTGCAGCCCTGGTCCGACCCTCAGCAAGAGTCCGCATCTCTTTCTTTGTGTTTGCAAGGTCAGGGTGGGGGTGGAGAGATGGTGTGCAATGAATGGCGGTGAGGGCCTGCACTGAAAAGGGGATGGGGCTGCGGGCAGTGTTGATGGTGGTGGTGGGATGTGGAGGCATGCAGCAACTGTTGGAGCAGTACCTGCACAGCGCCGTCTCCTATCATGCCAAGTTCGTTACTCTCCCCCTCTCTCCCTTCATCTCTGATTCATTCCTATGCCTGCCTGCGTGCATCTCTCTCTCCCTGCCTCCCCTCCATCTCATTGGCACTCTTTGCTTGCTTTATTGCTTGGTTGAGGACATGACCATACCTTCCGCCTCTCTCCCTCTCGTGCTCAAGTAGAACATTACAGTGCTTTGTATCTATACCCCCCCCCCTTTTTTTTTATTTCAAACAATGTAAGGAGAACAATCTAAGTTGAATGAAGCAAAACAAAGGGGTGGCAGTGGCACAAGTTAGTGAGTAAGAATTGCCCTGGTAAGCTTGGGTTGGGGAGGCGGATGAGGCTGAGAGTCTTGTGGTGCGAGGGTGGATTCCTTGCCCAGAGCATTGGAGCAGTTCAGTGGTGCCTTTGCAGCTATGAAGCGCGCCAGCAAACAAGCACGAGATGTGGCATACATCCACACTCTTGCTGCTGCTGCTGGCTTGTCTGTCAAAGAATACCAACGCCTTCTTGAAATGTTCAACCGCATTGATCAATGCAAGATTGGGTATAATGCGATTGCTGTACTCCTCCATACAGAAACATAGTTTGATTTCATATCCTTTGTTGATTGGACATTACTGTCAATGTGTACAATTTAATTAGCTGGTATATAATTAGTTAAAATTGTAACGTACACATGATTTTATTTATGAATGAGTATATAAATTATATTTTTTGATGCAACACCAGGACAATAAGCAAACAACAACTTATGGCTGCAATGAAGCGTGACAAAGATGTAAATAAGAAATGTCTAAATTTTATTTTTTAAAATAAATAAATAGATATGTATATTTTTATATTTTTGAGAGGTAAATTGTTCCAAATCACTGGAGATTGAAGTTAAGATGAAGGTGCTGGGTTTGTGCCAAAGGGTAAGTAACAGAAAGGGAGGGCATGGGGTGGGGTGGGGTGGGGTGGCTCGCACAGATTGCAGCATTCATGCAGCTATCCAGGGCCAAGCAGAAGGATGGAAGGAGAGAGTCATTTGAGGGGGTATTCAATCGGATAGACTGCGAGGGAGGGGGAGCTGTGACTTGGGAGGCATTTCTGCACTTCTTCTCCAGTGAAAGATCCCTCATGACGGATTCCGCCTTGAATCCAATGTGTGTGCAGCCAATGTGCAACCAACCATTGTGTGTCCAGGCTGCAATGTGTGGCGGCCCTCCACCCCCCTTGTTCCCTCCCTCCTCCCTTTGTAAACTTGGACCATGCTAGCCCATTCACCATTTTTTCTACATATTTATCAAAACCATAAATATTCTGCACAAATGAAATCTATAAATATGTATATATATATATATATATATATATGTACAATTTAAATACGGATTTTTTAAAATGGTATTTTCTATTCATTGGACTTGCTACAATGAATATAACCTAAATGAAATCTTAGATGAGTGTGTTGGCTCACTGAATATCTCATCAAGAAACAAAAAAATATTAATATTAATATTAATAATAATAATAATTCCAAAAATAAATGTATGAATATAAAAAGAACACATGATCATCTAAAAATAGATAATTCTACCAAATATGTGATTAAAGAAGAAAAATGAATCCACTTTATAGGTGATATAAATGTACTTAAGCTAATTATTAGTAGCTATCATATTTATATGTAAGTTACATTCATATTTACACAAATTCAATGCATAAATTCAACTATTGAGTATTTTAAGAATTCATACTTATTAGCATGTCAATAAATGAATCTGAACTTGTAGAATGTCAAAAAAATAAAAATAAACTTCACAAAACCAGTTGGATCAATTGGGTTTCATAATTATTTATGTACAAACGTAATTTTATTTTTTATGATTTAAATAACTTGAGTTACATTAGAAGTGAATTCATTTCAGATTAGATTTTAAGAAAACATAAGATGTCCGAAAATAGGCTTAAATATTTTTCCAATTGCAATCAATTATTAAGATAATTTTAAAAATTTGATCAGAATTTTGATAAATCTCAAACATCTTGTAAATTGTAAAGATATTTTCATATTTTTTTTTATTGAAATTCACATCTTATTAAAGTGTACGAACAAATTTATAATTTTTTTGACAAACTGAATAATTCCAGAACTATAAAAATGTGATTAATCTAAAAAATAAATATAAAAATTCAAATAATTAGATTTAATTTTAAAAAATAATGTTTAACATTAATATTTAAAAAATCTTAAAGGTCTTGAAATAAAATATACAAGAGACTTAAGAAAATGATTTGTGAATCATCGAATTGGCTTACATTTTTTTTTTAGAATAAAAAGATGCACTTATAACAACAATTTAAGGTTAGTCACTGCAAAAATCTTAAATAAGTGGAGAAAATGAACTAGTGGTAGGAATATAGTTCCTCATAGGAATTCTCATTTAGCTTTTTAATGGATGGAATTTCATAATATGCTCCTATTAGCAATGGTTGTAACAACTTGTTGATTGCTTGATTAATCAACCAAAAAATTATTGAACAAGTATTTGCTAAAAAAGATGGATTTAGTATTGATTGATAATTGAATGTTGTTATCACTCATACTTTTTAGCATTTAAAACTTCCAAAATGGATACAATTACTTATACCTAGGGGACATTGCTCAAGTTATATAGGTACCACAATTGAAAGGCAAAGTAGATAGCCTAAGCAAGCTATTAGCTATTATACCAAATAAGTGTTAGCATTGGATTATTTGGGATTAGTTTCTAAGCAAAATATACAAAAATTAGGAAGTTGGTTGTGATCAAGAAAGTGCTGCAAGACAAATAATATAAGAATTTTGAGTTGCAATTTATGTAATTGACTATCCATTCTAATATGAATAATACAATTCCATGAATCAATAGAATTTCCTTTTGATTGTTGCATGAGAACTGTTGATGGAGTGTCAATCGACATTCTTTGAAAATGAGCCCATTCAAGAAAGGTCTAATTGTCCTTTGTGGCTCTTTCTTATTATTTTACTTTCTTGTCTCTACTTCTTTTAGCACAGCTATGTCATTCATGCATTGTTCTTTTTTTTTTTTTTGTTTTTTTTTTGTTTTTTTTCCTTAATGTAATTGATCTTGATTGCAGTTAGTTAAGAATCTAATGTAATTTCTTCTCAATTATTTTACTAGAATTGAAATTTTATAACAATGGTGGTTTTTTTCTTTTCTCAATTGTTTAAAAGAATTATTCAGTGGTGTTGACGTAATTTTATTCTCTTCTCTCTTTTATAACTCCATTTGGATAGTTGTTATTGGCAATGCCAAAGTTTCTTGTTATAATATAATTTGATGATTTTTACTAAGTGATATTGTATTATAACATAATTACATGGTGAATATTAAAAATATGAATAAGAGCCTAATTGAAAGATATAATAGCAAAACATAGATGAAAGATAGGAAGGTAGTAAAAATATTTAGTATTAATAATGTTTTTTTGTAAAAATACTTCTATTTGCTTTATATGGCCATAAATAAGATAAAGTAGTTTAAATAAGAAAGAAAATCCTCAATATACTCTTGTCTCACTAAAGAGAATTAAAAAGTCACTGAAATGTGAATATAATATAAAACTACAATAGTTATTGCCAAAAACAAGAAAACTAAAAAGTCTTAAAATAAGACTAAGGACTAGAAAAGTGTTGATAAGAGTGAAGAAGGCTTTACTCTTGCCTCCATATATATATTCTCTAGCTAGGAGTTACGTGGCAATATTCTATAGGACCTCCAATATGTATTGACTTTGCTAGCCACATGGCTTAACTTACAAGGCAAGTTATCTATGTATGCGCCATATAGCTAGCTTGTTTTATAAACTATCAATATGTGGTTAACTTTTTGGCCAAATTTCTAACCTACAAACACATCTAAAGTCAAAATCGTGTCTATGAAGCTTTTAAAAAGCTTTTTAGAAGTCTTTATGAAATTAATCTATATGTACATACTTCTACCTAATCATATAAATAACTATTGAGATAAATGTATTTGTCCGTGATATTACCCTCTCTTTTAGACATGAGTTCTACAAGGAGCAGTCATCATTTTTCATAGATCTTCTAATTCTTTATCTTGGTTTTCATAGATGTCATTGATGAAAGGCCTCAACCTTCTTTGTTTCATTTGCAAGATTCTTTGCTGGCTTCCATGTGCATTCACTAATATCATATTTGTGCCAACAAACAAGATATTCTAATTTATTTTGGCACCACCTTGAATCTAAGATTTTTTCCACCCCAAACTCTTAATCAATATCCACTTTTATAGAAAGAAGTGGCATTTGTCTTCTTTCCAATTTATTCACTGTCTAGTATGGCTGAAGAAAAGAGACGTTAAATATAAGGTGGATTTTTATAGACTTTGGTAGATGCAATTGATAAGCAAGAAGATTGATTTGTTCACAAATAAGAAAAAGATTAGCCTACAATAATCCAACTTATCTCAAGATCGAATAATCTTGATATTGTGACAAAGTAATCATACCTTATTATTCACATTGAATTATGGTTGCTCCTTGCAATAGGCATCCATATTGATCTTTTGTTGTTCTTGAGCTTTTTTTAATTGTGTCTTTATTGTTGCATGTAGCTCTAATAAAAGATTTGCTAAATCTTCTGCTATAGGATTATCAACTTTTGAAAAGTCAAAAATATCAACTTATGGATGATAACCATAATTGAAAAAGAAAGGTGTTTATTGAATAAAAGAATGTATCAAATTATTGTATGCAAACTCTACTAATGGCAAAAAAGTTATCCAATCATCTTAATGATAGTTGATGGTACACCTCAAATATTGCTCCAAAACTTAATTTATTTGTTCCATTTCTCCATCACTTTGAGAATGAAAAGCCAAAAAAATCTTTATATCTATTTTTAGAATCTTAAATAGGATTTTCTAAAAACTTGATACAAATTGAATTTCCTTATCCAATATAATATCTTTTACTAATCCATCATAGCAATAGATATTGTCAGTGAAAAGCTTAACTATTTTTTTACTTGAAATGGATTTTGTATATGATATAAAATATGCCATTTTAGTGAAGCGATCTACGATTACAAATATAGTCATATAAACTTGACCTTAAAAGATCTGTAATAAAATCCATAGAAATAGAAGACTATGGTTGTTTAGATATAGGCAATGGTTGGAGAAGTCCATAGAATTGATGACGAAGAGTTTTTGATCTTGAATAAATGTTATGATTAGACAAAGTCTTTTACCACCTTTTACATTTGTGACTACCAAAAATCTCTACATATAAGCTTTAAAGTCTTGTTGTATCCAAAATGTCATACTTTTGGAAAGTCATGACATGCTTGAAAAATATGTAAACTTGCTTCTTCTTCTAGAACATATAAGAGTCCTTTGAAATAGAGTAGATTGTTCTTCAATTCAAACTTTGAAACATCATGAGACTTAGAATAAAGATTCTTGATATCATGAACAAAAAAATCACACGACATACTCGATTGAATTTGTTTTATAAAGGTCAAATCAATAGTCAATGTTGATTTTATTGCTTAAAGATGAAAATACTCTAGCTTCAAGAATATTGTTCTTTATTGATCAAAAGATACATCTCCTTCTTTTGGTGTAAGATAAGAGCATCTAAAAAGAACATCTAATAAATCTTATTATTTTCTAAGTCAATAAGTGATCTTAAAATCAAATCTTGATGATGATATGTTTCAATGAGCTTGGCAATGATTTAAAATATGTGCTCACATGAAATATTCAAGATTCTTGTAATCTGTAAATACGGAGTCATATTATGTGTTGTCTTGCTTGGAAATACACCGGGCACCTAGCTATGGGAAGTGATGCTATGTTTTACAAACATCCAGGTAACCCTAATAGGTTTCATCTATATGAGAAGAATATAATCCAAATTTCAATTCAAAAGTACTAAAAAAAACTCTTCTTAGTAGCCTCAATCACACATAAATCTCAATTATCTTGTTACTTTCATATTTAAGTAATTTAGATTTTTCTTGTAAGTCCCAACTCTAAACAATGAGCTTTGATAAGTTGTAACTTATAATTTGACTAATTACTTGATGTGAAATTTTTCTTGCAATTGTCAATATAAGTCTTTTATATGCTTTTGAATTTTCAGCCCAATGCAACTTATAAATTGTGAGAAAACCTCCAAAAACTGCATTGATGTTATTCAGCCATCAATTTGAAAGGTGAAGCAAAAATTCCAGCAGTGATTTCTCCTTCTCCAATTGTTAATTTTAACTCAAAATTAGTATGCACTTTTATCTTTAAGTCCTTCAATACCATGTCAAATTTCACCTTGATCCAATTAATAGATCTTTAAATATCATAGAAATCCTATCCAACCCCAAACTGCCAATTTTTGATATGTTCTTGTACCAAAACCTAGATATCTCTCAATTGCACCATTGAATTATCACAAAATTTCACATATACTTAGAATACCTAATTAACCAAGTACTTACAAAATTAGCCCTATGTCTTTGGAGGAAGCTCCAACCTAGCTTTCAAATCTTAATCTTCAATCTTCAAATAAAACCCTATTTTGTCCTACACGATTGCTTTAGTGGCCAAAGGTCTGATTTCGACCCTATCTCACAAATGGTCGATCCCTCGGTATCAATTTAACCTATCCTAAGGATTTTTTAGTCCAATCCTATCGTCAACTTAATCCTATTATCAACTATACTAATTATTTACTTCTTCTAATCTGATTTTATCCATTTGTGGTCTTTTTAAAGTAGTAAAAGAGTCTTTATAGCCTAAAAGGTAAAATTACTAACTAATCTTTAATCTACTAACTATTAAGATAAGGAAATAACCTAAGAGGCTTTTATAAAAACCATGTTTAGATACCTTGAATTCTTATTGAACCAAAATAATTAGATATTAATTAGAAATTAAATTTTGATTATATTTTCACTATATAATTATATTACATCATGACAACGGTGATTGGATTGGAGGAACCTTCTAAATTATGATGCCATTCTTGAAATGAATCCATAATTGCAAAGAATTCTTTGTTGTAGATTTTTTAATTGATCTTGCTTAATGAAATATTTTTGGAATGGAAAGCAACTAGATGGAGTTTATCATTTTCTCCCATTTGTGATAATATTGAATCTAAAGCAAAGTTTGATGCATTTGTTTCCATAAAAAATGCCTTCAAGAAGTCAACATGATAGAAAATTGATGCAAAAGTAAATTCATTTTTTTAAGCATCAAATGATACTTTGGCTTCTTTATTCAACTCAAGTTTGTCTATAGAAGTCAAACATGTAAGTAGAGCCGCAACTTGAAAAAAATTCATAATGAAGATTCGATAGTAATTAACAAAGCTCAAAAAACATTGCACATCCTTTATTGTTTTTGGGAACTCTTAATCCATGATAGTTTGGATTTTCTTCGGATCCATCTTTAATTATTCATTGGAAATGATGTATTTTAAAAAGTCAACTTATGTAGTATAGAATACATACTTTTCTAACTTCACATATAATCCTGCATTTCTAAGTTTTTGTAATACATAACAAACATGGACTTTATGTTCTTCTATGTTCTTAAAGAAGATTAAGATGACATCCAAATAATACACAATAAAATCATCAAGAAACTCACAAAAGACATCATTCATTAGATGATGAAAAGCAACTAATATATTTGTGAGTCCAAAAGATATGACATTATATTCAAAATGTCCATACATAGTTTAAAATTCAATTTTCCATTCATCTCCTTCTTTAATATGTACCAAATTATATGTTCTTTGTAGATCTATTTTTGTATAGATCTTTGCTTGATTCAATTGATCAAGAAGTTCTAAAATTAAAGATAGAGGATATCTATTCTTAATAGTGATCTTGTTGAGTTATCAATAATCCACACACATCTATAGAGATCTATCTTTTTTCTTCACAAATAAGATAAGAGCCTTAGCTGGAGATTTAGAATGATGTATAAAATTCTTAGCTAGGTTTTTATTAATATATTCCTTGAATGCAACCAATTCATTTTGTGATAGGCTATAGATTGGTCCAAATGGTGCTTGAGTCTTTTTGTGAAGATCGATGGAATAATTAAAAAGACAATGCTTTAGAAGAATATCTACATTTTTTTTTCAAAAATGTCCTAAAAATCTTAATATCAACTAAGAATATCACTTAACATCTTCTTACCTTTAAAAATGGATGTGGCATATAAAGCAAAAGATAACCCTTCTATTGTAGCATGTATAAAAGTTTTTGTAGCTACTAGTAAAGGTTTTGATATATTAGACTTATGTAATTTTACTTGACTAATAATATTTTGGATTAAACTATCAAAAAAATTAAGATTATGAAAAATCCAATCTATTTGAGGATTATATTTTTTTAACTAAGGTAATCTTAAAATAATTAGATTAGATAGAGATCTTATTATATTAAATATTATTATGGTATTATGATCTTTAATTGCTACATCTAAAAGAATAGCCTCATGCATAACATCTCCAAAAGATAGCAAACGACCAATTATAACTTTTATATATACAAATTTAGTTTTTTTGATTAATAATATCTCTTATTTTTTGACAAAATATTTGTTTATAAAATAAGGTAAGGCTCTTGAATCTAAAAAATCTAAGACTTTGTGGTTTTTTGATACTAAATAAACTTCTATTATAAAACAAGGTGAGGGATTTGATGAGAGAATTTGACTTTCATTAAGAATTATGCAAGATTCTAGCCCCATGGTTTCTATTGTAGCTGAAGAAACTCGTTTTTTGATACCTTATCTTCTTTGGCAATCATTCTTCTCATTTTATGATTGCATTGCTTTTTTGGATAATGTTGAGTGATATATTTAGTTTTTCTACAATATAAGCATAAGCCTTTTTGATTTCGTGAATTCTTTTCTTACTTTGTGAAGGATTTAAAATATACTACATTGATTTGCATTAGTTCTGGCCTTGTTGAATGAATTTTTGAAAACTTAAAAGCTACTGTCATTATTTGATTTATTCCTCTTTAGCCAAATCTTTATTCTAGACATCTTTTAAATAATCGATTGTCACATGCAATGGCTTAAGTAATAAATTGTTTCAAAGATTCTGCTTTTGATATTGTCAGTAACAAGTTTTTGATATTATCCTTCAACTCATATCAAAATTTATTGATAAGGGCTTTGTCATTCGAATCCATGTCTCAAGTAAGGTTTTAGAATTCAATAGCATATATGGTGGCTGATCGTGATCCTTGCCATAAAAATGAGAGTTTGGTCTCTGCTACTCTTTCTTAATCACTTTCTCCAAATGTGGCCATAAAAACTTATAGGAATGAATTCAAGTCATAAAAGAGTCACAAATCTTTTTCTATTAAAGGTATAAACCAAGAGAGAATATTTCTTGATAGAAGTGGGCCTATGAATTGAACTTGAGTAAATCCTTCGAAATATTGGAAAGGATGCAATCTTAGATAGAACTTAACTTGTTGCAAAAATCTTCAATATTTTGATCTTGTTCCATCAAAATTCTCAAGCATACTAATTCTTTTCCCCTTCATACTTGTAGAAGAAAAACTCCTTGAATTTGGTTGTAAGGTTGATCTACGTTTTTCTTTCAACTACACAATTTCTTGTCACACACTATGAATTTCTTCCATAGACATAAGCATAGTACTTTCATGATTAATATTAGAAATATGTGAAATTTCTACTCTTAGAGTATTGACAACCTCATAAAGATCTCCAATAGTTACAAATCTATTCATACTTCTGCTAAGAGTAGCATCCATAATCTTTTCTTTCATAGACAACTCTATAAATTCAAAAAGTTAAATTAGGAGAGGATAATCTATTACATCTAATAAAAATTTCTAAAAAGAGGGGTAATCCACTTACTTTAAGGAAAAGATCTTTGTTAGAAAATAAGATTTTTATTTTAAAAGTAGGTAGTCTATAATCTTCAAATACAACAATAGAAGTGAGATAATCTACTCACTTCTAAAATAAGATAGAAATAGTAAGTTAGCACTCTTATCAAACTATCAAGGATATGAATTTCAAAGAAAGAAAATCTTCAATATACTCTTGTGTCATTAAAGAGAACTAAAAAGTCACTCAAATGTGAATATAATATTAAACTACAATGGCTATTGCCAAAAATAAGAAGACTAAAAAGTCTTGAAATAAAAATAAGGAATAAAATGGTGTTGACAAGAGTGAAGTAGGTTTTACTCTTTCCTCCATATATACTCTTTAATTAGGAGCTACATGGAAATATTCTATAGGACCTCCAATATATGTTGACTTTACTATCTACATGTCTTAACTTACAAGGCAAGTTAATTATATATGCACCACATAGTTAGCTTATTCTACAAGCTACTACACAGAATTAACTTATTCCACAAGCTACCAACATGTGATTAACTTGTTGGCTAAGTTTCTAACCTATAAACACATCTAAAGTCAGAACCGTGTCTATGAAACTTTTAAGAAGCTTCTTTAGAAGAATTTATAAAATTAATCTATATTTACTTACTTCTATCTAATCATAAAGTAACTATTTGGATAAATGTATATGTTTGTGATATAAATGTATACTGTGGATTTGAACTTAATTGAAAAATTCATTAAAAATTTATTAAATTTCAAAAATATTAGAATCTTAGAAATTGAAGTTTAAAGAATTAGTGAGAATTTTATAGATTTGTAATAATCCATTAATAATATTTAAATAAAATTTTATATACTACTAATATATTTTATTTGTAACAACTGCACAAAGTTTGAAAGCAATTGGATAATGAAATTAAGAGAGGTTGGTACTAAAAAATCAACATAAAGATAGGAAAAGAAAGTTGATCAATATTTGAGAAGATTATAAATTTTATCTTATATTTAGTAAGTTTATTTTTCTTTAAATTATTTATACTTATTATTAATTAAGTAATTAAAATATGTATAAATTTTAAGTCAAAGTTTATAGTTGAATTATTAATTATTGAGATTTAAATTTGCTATAAGATTGAACAATAATTTATTCAAGATTTAGCATTTTATTAAGAATTCATTAGGAGTTGATTTAGGATTTAATATTTTATTAGCATTGGTTTAGGATTTTCATTAGAATTTTATTAAAATTTATTTAAAATTTATTTAAAATTTATGTAAGATTCTATTTTTAATATTTTTTTATTTCTCGATTATCTTTTTAGAATTAATATTTTTAATACTTTTTAAAGATTTATTTATAATTCATTTATTTTTCTTATATGATTTTTTTAAGACTTCTTCTAAATTTGATTAAGATTTTAAATACAGTTGTTAAGGATTAATTAGAATTTATTTAGGATTCTAGTAAAGTTTTTAAGACCTTGTTGTTGCAATTTTCAATTTATCTTTCACAACCAAGTATCTAGTATATTTTTAAGCAAGACCTTATATAATATGAAAATAATATTAGGCATTGTTGTAGAGCCTTTGCTGTCAAGTCTTCTATTCTAGCGTAATAAGAGCTTTAATAGCAAAAAAATTGTAAACATTTAAACTAGCTAGTTTTTACTTGAGTAATGTAGAGGCTATAGAATTAGAACTATGGTAATTTAGAGTTAAAAGAGTAGTGCTTAATAGACTTGATTTTGAGCTTTGGCACTTGAAAGTTGAGTATTTACAGATTAGACCAAAAAATATGAGATCCAATTGATCAAATAAGCAATGATCTAAAACAATTTGTCCATGGATATCAATAGTTTTTTTAGAGTAGATGGAAATGTTTACAAAGATAAGACTTAAGAATTGCCTTATTTTAAAAAGAGCTTTTTGTAAAATTATAGATTTTAGAAATTAAAATTATGTGTAGAAAGAATTTTTCCATAGTATTAAAAGTGGAGATCAATAGTTTAGAATTGAAGTTGAGCACGGATTTATCAATTCCATCAAAATTATTACAGATGGTCTAGACGGCATGATCTTTAAACCATTAGGAGAAAGTTGACTTAATTCGAGAATATTCTACTTGAGGCTCTCAAAAAACCATATCCATTAAATAACCTCAATCTCAACTTCACTTTATTCATATATCCAACCACATCAGTTCTACAAAAGTTGTGTTTTATAGCAGATATTTGGTAGGTCAATCCTCTTTTTAACACCAGATAATATGTTTATTTTTATTCATCCAAATACTTAGAATATATAATGAATATTTTGAAATAATAATATTAAAAATTATCTAAATATTTATAAAATTATCAATCATCACATATTAAAAAAAAATTGGAGCCCTTGTACATCCAAAAAACATAATATTATATTTTAATTAGCTATATTAAATTTGACATATATTCTATCATTTATTTTTTTAATTAATATCTACTAATGTATAAGTTGTTCAGGGATCTAATTTAATTAAATACTTAGCTTCATATAGTTGATAAAAAATCTATAATATAAAATATAAAAGATAAAATATTTAAATATTTAAAATTTTGAATCATCAATAATCTACACTCATTTGTAAGGATATATCTAATTTCTTAACAAAGAATATTGATGCATTTATAAAATATTTAAAATATTAAATAAAATAAATTTAAAAATTAGTATTAATATAAATTTTTAAAATTTTTAAATTTTTATTAAAAATAATAAAATATTTCAAATATATATATATTTTTTTTTAAAAAAAATAAAATTTTGGAATGTCTTTTTATGCAAATTAATTGGTAGGATTTTTTAAATAGTTTTTAAATTATTCAAATATATAGTCTTAATAGATAATAAAAAGATCAATAGATAGTATAGTACTTACAAAAAGAAACGTATACCTTTCTTAAGGACATAAATTATAATAAAACCTTAAAGAAGCAATGTACTCATATGACATTCAAAGAAAAAAGTAGAAAAATCGAAGATAAATATAAAATAGGAACTATAATGGCTATTATCAAATACAAAGAAATAAGAGATTCTTGAACTAAGACAATAACATAAGAAAGTTGTTGATAAGTGTGAAAAGGCCTCAAAACTACTAATTATCTAAAAATACTTTAATAGAAAAATTCATATTCATAAAGGTTTCGAGAAGTTTTTTCATAAGATATTATTAAATTTACTTACTTATACCTACTTCTATTTAACTTCTCTTATCTTAGTAATGAGTATATCTGTGATAACATATTCCATATGAAGTATAGCACTTTGGATGTTGGTAGGAAGATAAAACCAAGGCATTGTGACTTCTCTAAGATACTAATATACACTACTTGTGAGCCTTTGTGAGATTCAAATCTTTGACATGTTATGCAAATTATCATTGAGGTTATATATATATATATATATATATATATATAGTTTAATTTTTTAATTTTTATCTTTAAATCTTTATAATTTATTAATAATTATTTAATTTTATATATTTATTATGTCATAAGAAAGATAAAAAAATTAAATATCTAAAATGAATTATTTTACTATATATTTTTATATAATACTTAGTAAAAATCTAATAAACATTTGAAATGTATAATTATTTTATTGCATTTCTTTTATTTGTTTTGTTCTTTATCTTCTTTATTTCTTGTTAATTTTATCTCTCACTTTACACCACCAACTACAAATATCTCTTAATTGAAGTCATTTTATAATTTGGACTAAAATGTGACTTTTATCCTCACAATTGTGCAATCATGAGGTCAAAATTTTGGAATGTAAAAATATTATATGTCTTAAATATATCTTTTTTTTTAATTTTAAAATAATAATAATAATAATAATTCTAATTTCTATTTAAATAAAAAATTATTTTGTATAAATTTGTATTTTTTTTCTTTTGTACTTTGTACAAATAACCTTGTTTTAATCAATAGATGTTTGATTTTTCTATATATAAGATATATTTGTTAATTTGATGATTTTTTTATGTAAGTTAAGTAGAAATTAAAAACTAAAAAATATTCAATTTCTTAAAATATTATATATTTTAACTAAAAAAATCAAAAAATAAAGAAATTAGATATAAATTATATAATAATTAATACTAATTAATTTCATAAACTTTTATAATTACATTTATTAGTAGAATTTTGAAAGCATAATTAATAGATCATTAGATGATTTATTTCTAAATTTTATTTTTTTATCATTTATCTATGTTATAGCATTTCTTTAATCTAACCATGGTAGAAATAATATCATAAGTAAATTATAAGTAATTTAATTCCAATCCAAATAGACATACTTCTAATATTCATAAGTATTATATTTTTTTTATAAATCAAGGCATATAAATAGTCAATTTTAATTTAGAAGTATATTTTAAATACAATAATAAAGTAATTTTGGCTAAAAAAATAAATTTAGAGTTCAATTGATGACCATTAGCTTTAATCTTGAGTTTTGACTTTGAAATCAATTAAGGCCATAGAACTTAGTTTAGACTCCTTAGGATTCAAAGATAGAGATGCAGCCACCATTTTTAGATATAAAAGCAATAGCATAAGAGGTTCTATAGATTCAAATGGTCAAAAACCTCTAAATTTTGAAATCACACAAAACAAATTTTGACCATAATTATTTGTTTTGTGTGATTTTTGTAGTATTAGTATTTGATTTTTTGACCATAATTATTTGTTTTGTGTAATTTTTGTAGTAAAGAATCGATTATATCTAAATTTTGGCAGAAAATTAGAGATACAACTCTAGAGTGTAAGGTTAGGAGGATTAATGCAACTTAAGAATTCAAGTTTTGTAAGAAGATTTATTTTGTAGTCAAGATTCTAGTAAGATTAGATTCACCAAAAAAAAAATCAAGAAAAAAAAAAGTGGCATTCAAATTCATAGAAAGAAATTTGTTGTCATATCAAATTAAAGCATTAATTTTAAAAGGTAGTATTGGGGGTGTCTAAATGAATTTTAAAGTGAAATTTGAAGAATAGATTTAACTTCAATTATTTTTTCTAAAAAAACTAATTGTACTTATTTTAAAATTTAGTAGCAATATTGATTCATATATTTTTGAAGGAAAGATGTACAATCTATTTAGAAGTGCCAAATTCCTTTGTTTCTTTATTTAGATGGTTATATAAGTCTATTAGTTTTATTGATGAATTTTAATTGAAAAAATAAAAAAGATATAGAATTTTAATATTAATGAATAATTTAATCATTTTATAAAATTAAAAAAAAATTATTATTAATTTAGATGTGATATATTCTAAATTTTAAAATAAAAATAATAATAATAATAATAATTTAAGGCTATATTTATTATATAATTTAGGATAAATTTTAAATTAAATAGATGTAAGAAAATTAAACAATTAATATAATAGAAACTTAATTTGGACTAAAATATTGTTATAATATGTAAAAATCAAATTGAAAATGCACAAGGTTTTTAGTTGTAGAAGGATTTGATTTTATCTTAAAGTTAAAGTTTTAATCTAAAAATAATGTATAAGATGTTTAAAATTATCTTTTTGGAAATCTTGAAAAATTAAAGTAAACTTCCAGTTATGTTAAGTACACCTTATTAAACTTAGAAAAATCATGAAAATATCAATTTATATTTTAATCAATTCTAAATAAATATTAATTAATTTTTAATATCCATAATTAAATTCTAAATAAATTCTAATAAAACATAAAGAAATCATAAGAAGATCCTAAATAGATTCTAAATAAATAAATAAAATCTCAGCTGATTTTAAATAAATACTTATTAAATCTTAATTAAATCTCAATTAAATATTAAAATTTTTAATCTAACTTTAATATAATCTTAAATAAACTTTAAAAAATCTTAATAAAATCTTAAATAAATCCTAATAAATTCTAGTCAAATCTTAGATATATTCTATAATAGATTTAAAACCTAAATAATTATTAGTTTAACCCTTGATATTAATCTAAAACTTTTACACTTTTCAATATACTAATTTATAACAAATTAATAAAATTTGTAAAGAACTAAACTTATTGATTAAAAGAAAATCTCTTAGTTTGCTTGAATACTATAAATAATACATTCTAAAAGTATGTAGAAAATTTATGGCATATGAAAAAAAATATAATGAAAATTATTTATTTATAGAAAAAGAATATTTTTGTTGTGATTTTAGAAAGAGAATTTTTTATTTTTTTAATTAAAATTGAGTGGTAAAATATTCATTATTTTATAATTAATATAGTAGAGGCAAAATATATCTTAGTTTGTGATGAAAGAAGCAAAGATAGAATGTTCTTCATTGTGTAATTATAAAAGTATATATATATATATATATATATATATATATTTTCGTATTTTTTCATTAATAAAGAAAGGGTGGAAGATATCATGTTTTGTGTTTGAAGTCAAAAAAATATAATATATTTTATTTAAGCCAAAGATATAATAAAACTTCATTGACTATTAGAAATGGATTGCTAGAGGTTATGAAGCTTTTAAAAATAAAATATATGGTCATACCACAAAATTCATGAAACTACTTAATGCTTGAAGAAATGTAAGTGCAAGTGTAGGCAATAGTAGAAAAAATTACTATAAGTTTAGAAAGATACTTATTTCCTTTTGAGAAATCATTGTATATTGAATTCAAGAAATTATAACTATAATATTCTATTTTCTTGTTTAAAAGGGAGACAAGAAGCAAAGCTGATTGTTTTGTTTTCAACTCATATTTTATCCCTAGTAAGTGATTGAGTGAAATAAAATACAATATGTTCTTGCTACTATTTGCAATGGTCTTGATTTTGGATCTAAGATAAGATTGGTGGTGATTGAAGAGCAAAGAATACTATTTAAAAATTGTAAAAATGGATTTTGTTTTGTAAGCACAAGATTAGAGCATATAGATAGATCATAAGATTTAATAAGTTGTGGGTAACAATTAAATAGTGACTTAAGTATATCTAAGATCTAGATAGAAGCAAATATAATAAGTAGTATTTTATTTAAAAGACTTGATACAAATAATTTTTATACTACTATAGATGTACTTGTTAAATTAACATTAAATCCATATATATACATAAATTAAATATTATACATTCAAGTATTATGAAATAATTTTTTTAAAAAATATCTTTTGAAAATTTGATTTGAGTAATGATAGATTTTTTTAAAGCTCAAATAGGATTTCATATGAATGTCTAATAAATATAAAATATTATATTAATTACAAATTTATTTAAAAATATAGACCTCAAATTTATTTGAATGTCTTGAATTAGTAAATTCTAAGGTAGAAGTTTTTAGCAAGAGCCACTTGATATTAACTTCTAGACAAAATCAATGCCATTAAAATTAGATCTAAAATAAATAAATAAAAACTACAACTAATCAAGTTAAAATTGATTGATATACTATGCAATTATTAAGATAAAATTCAAAAGAAGTATGGAATGAGTGAGTTTTGTAGATAGAAGAAGATCATATATAGAAGTGGTAATTTTAGAATCTAAAGGATCTATATTATGTTAAATAAAAAATAAGAGCAAGAAATAGACAAATTGACAAGAAAACACAAAGCTTAAAATTACTACAAAATTCTATTACTACCATTGTGATTTTTGTTTTTTTAATAATACACTCTTTCTATTGTTGGATTTTCTTCATTTATTTTTTCTATAAATTCAAGGCATCAGCATTTGGTTTTATAAATATTAAAGTTATAAAAAATATAGCACTAAAAAAGAAAAACAAAGTATATTGTAGGAAGTGTTTTATTAATTTTGTTATTAATAAATAGAAAATTTTCTTACAAGTTTTATATTGACCACCTAATATGTTCTTGGATACTTATTTGTTTATTTATTTATATATAAGATAGATATATATATATATATATATATATATATATCACTAACATACAAATTAATTCTAATATTTACCTATATGATTAAATAGAAGTAAATAAAAGTAGATTTATTTCATAATATTTTCTATAGAAGCTTCCTAAAAACTTCATAGATGCTGCTTTGACTTTACATGTGTTTAGAGTTGATTGGTAGGTTAGAAACTTGGTCAACAAGTTAACTATGTATTGGTAGCTTCTAGAACAAGCTAACTATGTGGCATACATATAAAAAACTTGTCTAGTAAGTTAAGATACATGTCTTATAAAGTCAATATATTTTGAAGGTCCTATAAGACACTGCCACATAACTCTTAGTTAAGAATATATGTGGAAGTAAGAATGAAGCCTTCTTCACTCTTGTGAATGCCATTCTAGTCTTTAGTCTTATTTCAAGACTTTTTAGTCTTCTTGTCTTTAGAAATAGCCATTCTAGTTTAATACTATACCATCTTTGAGTGGTTTTCTAGTCTTGAGCTTCTAGACAGCACATGACCCAGTTTCTGAATTCTGGAGTCGCGTGGGAGTGCAGGAGAAACAGATGTTGGGACGATAGAGCAGAGCCACTCATTTTTAGGATGTATCAATGGTGCTGTAGGTCCCAGTGGGATTCGTCCATTGCCTCACCGGACCGCCACCTTTACTGTGCCGCAGCAGAGATGCGTCGTCATCGTCGACGTTGCTATTGTACCACATGGAAATGTAGTCTCTTGCATGGCAGCTCCATTTGCTGAATTAGCCACGAACCAACGCACTTTTCAAACTTGTCATCATCGCTCTTGCGTTTCACGCCACACACTCCCCCGCCGCACCACACGTCGGCCATGCTCGCTCTTCTCACACAAACGCCTGCCACCCCACCAAACCCCGCTTCTTCTTCTTCTTCGTCTTCATCTTTTTCTGTTCTCTATGCCACTTGGCCCCATACTCCCTTACATTACTCTTTGTTGTTAGTTTGGCACACCGTAGTACCCCTCGTCCCATGGCCTCTTCTCTGCAGCAAAATGTGTTTGGAATAAGTTCACTTCCTCTTTCTCAGGTCGGAACAAATAATTCTTCTGCTTCATTTCAAGCACAGCGTTTCTGTTGCAGTCGGAATCCACCGCCACCGCTATGCATTGGCGCTGCTGCTCAACCACTGCTTTTGCATCCATCGTTTTCAGGAAGGTCAGTGGTAGCTTTGCCTCGCTTGTCCTTGTTGTCTGAGGCTGTGTATGAGGGATTCCTTGTAAGCATGTCGATTCTTCCTGATGGCAATCACGCAGCTCGCTACGAGTATTGTTCAAGCGGTCGTCGCAACAGAGGATAGCCTAGTACTGGACTCGCTGGCTTGGATTCAATGCGGCTTGAATATGAATGTAAAGAAGGCATGTCGACATTCTTGCATTTGACCTCCTGAAGTGAAAGGAAGGCTGCTCCTTCAACTTGGCTTCTCTTTTATCTGGACGGCTACGTCCAGACAATTTATTAACAGATTGCCAAAAGGCAGTTGTTTCGTAATTATTGCTATTGTGAAGAATTGAGCTTTGTTTACACCACAGAACTGGGGTTCCGAACGATAACCAAGTACAGCAACAGAATCTAGAAAAAAGGAACAAAAAAAACAATTTCGTCGGGCTTGTGGAAGTAGGAAATGCCTTGCAGTTACTGCGACATGGCGTTAACAAAGGAATTGGTAGTGGGGATGGAAAGTGGATAACGAGCTGTGATCCATGGACCCAAATTCGCTAAGTGTACGGTGGCGGCGTGCAATCAGGCACAAAAAGCCCAGTTTAACCAGCCTAAAATTTGGAAAACCTAAGAATTTGTCTTGTCAAGCTTGACACGGAGAGTCATTTCACACCTACTCGAAGTTGGTAACATTAAGTCTAGAGTCTAAGAATTAAACTGATGATGTTGGACACTAGTGCGTGATTTTTACCCGGTAAGTAATATTGCGGCGGGACTGATTCGCCAAATCAACAACAGGGAGGGAGGAAACGAAGGACGCAGCAAGGTTTTTTGTGAAGTGATTGATGAATACTAATGGAGAGACATTACGTGGTTGAGACGATTTCTAGTATTATGCTGTTACTAATGTATTGATTGAATTTCAAATGATCACTTGTTGAATTAAAGTTTATTCTAATAATTTAATGGAATACGTCTGCGTGGCAGGGAGCGAAGTTCAGTGACGATGGCTGCTTCACTGCAAGGAAGTGAAGCTCCTGCCAAGGAATCGGATAAGTGCTTCGAAATTCCGTCGGGTAGGACTCCTCTAGAGATGATTTACCTTGAGGTAGTCCACACCTGCATCACTACTTCATGCACGTTCCTGTTTCAGCAAGTGATTTTTCGTTCAGTATCTAGAGATTGGTCTGTTTTCAAAGAAGTCTGCATTCACTATTGTGGCAAAAATATTGACGTGGACTGAATTTGGACTTAAGTTATTAACGTTAGAATTACGCTAGAGTGACTTATCGATTCTCGGATTTCAGGACAGAGAAAGGTCACAGATAACATGTAGACGTAAAGTGAGATTGATTTCCAATTTGTAAAGCAACAAATGTCGCCTGCATTGATGGCAGTATATGTATTGTTTTGGTTGAGACTGTTTTGTGCATGATAGAAATTAATTCTTCATAATGGATGTTTCGCGTGTATATTGCAAAGTAAGCACCTGAGCTGACCACCAATTCAATACCATATGATAATACTCGTGTTCTGGCAGGGAAACAGCTGGCTATGGATTATAAATGGGATGAATATCTTGGTGGATCCAGTACTCGTAGGAAATTTGGACTTCGGCATCCCATTCTTGTACGATGCTGCCAAGAAGTCCAAGCTCATGAAGCAATTCACCGTAATTTGCTCTTTTCCATTGACTATTCCATTTTCTGATGTACCCTAGATAACAATCGATCATTTTCCATGAGGCAGCAGCAAATATGAGAATGTGGAGCAGTGGCAGAGATGAAGAATGCGTGCTGATGTGAATGGAATGGATTCCTGTCACAGTTGGACGATCTCCCAAAACTGGACTGTATCTTAATCACGCAAGGATATGATGATCATTGCCATAAAAACACACTCACAGCAATGGTCGATAAGTTCAGTGAAGTGCGTGTAATCGCGTCACCGAATGCGGAGCCCATCATGCGGAACATTGGGTTCCATAACGTACGTTCTGAATTGTGTTTGACGAGGAATTTCAGCTCATCAATGCTTTCTTTTTGGACTGCAGTGGATCACAGTGGGGGATCAAATGACTTGTGTTGAATATCTTATCCGACGAAAGTGTCGAGATAGATCCATACTCATTTAAATAGCGCTCAGGTTGAGTCAGAATTGATGCGATCAAGTGAATTGAACATGTGAAATCCAACAGGTTACATACTTGGAGCCGCGCGATAGTACCATGTTGGGGGATATTCGTATTCGTGCAGTAGAAGGGCCTGTTTTGGGGCCACCCTGGCAGCGACCGGAAAATGGGTGGGTTCTTGCACCTGTCATACTGACTCAAAGCCATTGAGATAAACCTCGCGCAGAAGAGCTTTCGTGAGGATCTTCATTAGACGAGGACTCCTTGAATATGGCCCTGTTTATCGAACGTCGAATGTGGTTTGACCATGTCACATGGAATATCTCTGCATGACCTGTATTCTGTTTCTAGTCTGTAGTTTAGACTTGTAACCGTCTTGAATTACTCGGTAGAATTGCTTCTTGTACCAATAATCTCACGCTCAATTACATTTTCAAAATTGCTTTTTGTGTTGAAGTAGAATTGGATGGTTGAACTAATAATATTCTGTAATACAGGTATTTTTTGGAAGTGGCAGACCCCAAGTTTGTGGTGTACTACGAGCCGCACTGTATATTCGGGAAAGCGGGGTTGGAGAAGCAGAGGGCGGATGTAATAGTGACGCCAGTGAACAAGCAAGTGTTGCCTGCCTACACCCTGGTGTCCGGCCAAGAGGATGCGGTCAAGCTCGCCAAGTTTCTTCAACCCAGGTAAAGGTCTTGCGGAGAGGCCATCCTGTTATGCGTTTCGTCTTGGTGCAGTGAAATGGTATTCGCGGACACAGAGGAAGCGCGAACGGGGATGAGGGTGGCAGAGGATAGGGAGGTAGTAATGTGCGTGACACGGTAGAGAGGGGCTAAAGAGTGGGGGATGTGCGATGAGTTATGTGCAGGTACTTGGTGACCATGAAGAATGCGGAGCTAGATGCGCGAGGGGTTCTGTCTTTGATCGTGAAGGAAAAAGGAACGGTGGAGTCTTTCAAGGTACTATTGGTGCTACACCCGTCGTAGTACATGTGAGCATAGATGCAAAGAGTAGAGTGGCAAAATGCATGGCGGGTGCGGGGTTGGGACCAGAGATGGGCGTTATTGATGCGGTGCTGCGTGTGTGTGTGTGTTGGCTGGTGTGCAGGAAATGCTGGCGCAAGAGGTTCCCAATTGCCAAGTTCTGGAGCCGGAACCCGGAGTGCCCTTGGAAGTGCCAGTGCTGTCGTTGGCGAGGAAATGAATGAGAACGCGGTGCGGACACATCGCTGAGGGAGGACCATCGCCGCTACCCCCCCTCACTTTCTGTCTCTGTCTTTCTCTCGCTCTGCAGATGCTCTCATCACTTTCATGCTCATCCTGTGCTTTGGCTCTGGCTCTGGGGCGTCGCACTCACCCTAGCCGGCAGGATGTTTGTGCTGCTGCCCACAGAGTTTAATTCCGATTGGTGTCTACACAATAGTTCTTGTCACTATTCACAAATTTTGCATGGCTTTTCAATCTTTCATTGTCATTTTTTTTTTTTTTTTTTTTTTTTTATTTATTCCATTTCTATAGATTTTAATTGAATACTATTTAGGATCCTTAAATGTATCTGTATCATTTCATCTTTGATGTAAAGTATTTTTTTCTTAAACCAAATAATAATAAATCAAATGATTTTTATATATTTCTTGTTTATTTTCAAAGTTTAGGATTAAGTGTACAACTTTCTAATCATGGTTTTGAATTTTAAGTAACATATATCATTTTTAGCATTGCATATTTGACTGTTTGAAAAATACTTACTTTTAAAAAAATTTAAGAATAATCATAAATTTAAGAGTAATCTTTATTGCTTTTGTATGTCTTAGTTAGTTTCTATCCTCTCCTTTGCATTTGTTTGTATAAAGTTATTATCCAAATCCGTCCCTTGCACCAAATCTGACCTACCTCACTTTGAACATGTGTAATTCAATGTAAAATCATTGAAATGATTTGAGACCTTTTGTATTAGATCACATAATTCATTTTCTCTTTATTTTCCAATTTTCAAAGTACTTGGTAACTTGAATCATCAATAGCAAGCACATTTCCAAAATGAACTTTTTAGCCGCTACTCTTTTTTTACACTTTTTGCTTTAGCATGTTGTTTCTCCTTGATCTAATTAATTTTTTTCTTCAAACTTTGCACACAAATGGATATACATATTCTAAATACCATCCCAAAAACTTGCTCTAATCAAAGATCCCAATCAAATTACAAAAGTTTCCAATCTAAGATCCAAAATTTGTCTTCTTTATTAACCAAAATAAAGATACAACAATTATGCCCTTTATGCCTTGCCTCACTTTCTTAAGTCACCTTGACACTTCAAAAGTATTATTAAGATGTTTCCAAGATATCTCAAAGATTTCTTCGAATTGTCTCTAAGATGACTCCTAATTATCTCCAAAATAATTCTTAGTTGTTTCTAAGATAAGAAGCCATTACATGTAGTCTATCCTATCCTTATTCTCACTACCAAATTTTTTTAGTGTCATGTTTTAATACAATTATAGAGTAAAAGCTAAAAATATAGGTTCTATAATGGAAGAGCCTAGTTGAAAGATAAAATAGTAAAATAATGATAAGAGATAAAAAGATAGTAAAAATTTAGTATTAATATTGCTTTTTTATAAAAAAAACTTCTATTTACTTTGTGAGACCAAAAATAAGGCAATTAAAAAAAAACTAAGAAAATAAATAATATATATGCATCTTTAAGAAGAAATTAATAATGATTTGTGGTAAAAATTACCTCAAGATAGCAAAAATTAAAATTTGGAAAGAACTAGTTGTGAATTAGGGTCGAAATTTGATTATAAGACAAAAAAACTATAAACCTATAATAATTTTAAGATTCTCTTATTGATTGGACAGCACAATATGAGTGAAAATTTAAAAAAGGTCGTTGATCATTAATTTTTAATAATTAAAAGGTGTGTTAAGTTCTTTAGATTTTTCAAAGCAAGGGACATATGCAATGATTCTAGATTTTAAGAAATAAAAAGTGTCTTACATTTTTTTTAAAAATACAAACTTTACAACTAAATTATGAATGAATTTGTGTAATATTAAAATTGTTCATATTTTGAATGTATTCTTCAAATTTAAACTCAATTAAATATTAAGATTAAAATAAATAGAAGTTTTATTAGATAAGAGTCTTAAATACTTAAATTTCAAGAGTAATGTAGCCTAATGTGACCTCAAAAAAAATCATTTGGTTTCATAAAGAAAAACTTTGTCGTAAAAAAACAAAATGCTTAAGTATCTATACATTTCTAAAATTCAAGACCAATTCTATAACATATAACAAACATTCAAAACTACTCTAATAGTCCTCTATATGATTAAATAAAAATAGGTAAAAGTAGATTTATTTCATAATATTTTCTATAGAAGCTTCCTAAACTCTTCATACATGCCGCTTTGACTTTAGATGTGTTTGGAGTTGATTGGTAGGTTAGAAACTTGGTCAACAAGTTAACTATGTATTGGTAGCTTCTAGAACAAGCTAACTATGTGGCATACATATAAAAAACTTGTCTAGTAAGTTAAGATACATGTCTTATAAAGTCAATACATTTTGAAGGTCCTATAAGACACTGCCACATAATTCTTAGTTAAGAATATATATGGAAGTAAGAATGAAGCCTTCTTCACTCTTGTGAATGCCATTCTAGTCTTTAGTCTTATTTGAAGACTTTTTAGTCTTCTTGTCTTTAGAAATAGCCATTCTAGTTTAATACTATACCATCTTTGAATGGTTTTCTAGTCTTTTTGAGTGACATAAGAGTGTATTGAGGATTTCTTTTTTTGAAATTCATATCTTTGATAATTTGACAAGAGTTCTAATTCATTATTTTTGTCTTTTTTTAAAAGTGAGTGGATTACCTCATTTCTATTGTTGTATTTTGAAGGTTGTAGATTACTCACCTTTAAACAAACTGTTTAATTTTCTAACATTGATATCTTTTTCAAACAGAGTGGATTATTCTTCTTTGTAGAAATTTTCATTTGATATTAGATGTTACACATTATCCTCCTCTAATTTAAATTTTGGATTTGTTAAGTTGTTTGAAAAAAAAAAGAAATATCATAGATACTACATTTGATAGAAATGAGAATAGATTTGCAATTATTGCTAATCTTTAAGAACTTTTCAATACTCTTGGGATAGAAATTTCATGCATCACAAGCATCAATTATGGAAATACTAATTCTATGCCTATGGAAGAAGTTTAGAGTCTATGTCAAGAAGTTGTATAATTGAAGAAAGAAAGTAAATCAATCTCATAACTAAATCTAGGAAGTTTTATTTCTACAAGTATGATAGGGACAAGAATTAGCATGCTTGAAAAGTTTGATGGAACAAGATCAAAATTTTGAAGTTTTTTGCAACAAATCAAGCTATATCTAAGGTTGCATCTCTTCCAATATCTTAACGGATTTATTCAAGTTAGATTCATAGGTACACTTCTATTTGGAAGTGATCTCTTTTGATTTACACTATTAATGGAAAGCAATTCACAACTCTTTTACAATTTGAATTCATTCCTAAAAGTGTTTATAACTACATTTTGAAATAGTGATCAAGAAAAAGTAGCAAAAATCAAGCTCTTAAATTTTTTGATAAGAATCACAATCAACTATTATATATGTTGTTGAACTCTAAAACTTTACTTATAACATAGATTGGAATGACAAAGTCCTTATCAATCAATTTTGATATGGATTGAAAAATAATGTCAAAAATTTATTATTGATAATACCAAAAGTAAAATCTTTGGAACAATTTATTGCTCAAGTCATTGCATACAACATTTGATTATTTAAAAGGCATCAAAAACAAAGACTTGATTGAAGAAGAAAAAGCCAAGTAATGATAGTAGTTTCTAAGTTTTTTAAAATTTATTTATTAAAATCAGAACCAATACAAATTGATATGATACAATTTAAATTCTTCACTAAATAAAAAAAGATTCAACATCATCAAGAGAATTTGTACTTATATCATAGAGAAACTAAACACACTACTCAATATAGTCCAAAGAAGCAATACAATGACAAAATGAAGAGCACAATTGCCAAAGAAGATAATATGTTAGAAAACAAGTTTTTCCAACTATAATAGAGATTGTGTAGCTGAAATCATGTATAATAACTAGTAAAGGTCCTATTCTCTCTTCAAATCTATTATCTTGTTTTATAATAGATATAGGTTTAGGACCTAAAAATCACAAAGTCTTTGTATTATTAGATTCAAGAGCCTCGGCTTTTTTTATAGACAAAGATTTGATTAAAAACCAAGAAATACCTTTAGTCAAGAAAACTAAATCCGTACTTGTAAAAGTCATAGATAATTGTTTGTTATCTTTTAGAGATATTACTCATGAGACTATTCATTTAAATGTAGCAATTAAAGATTATAATAGTGTAGTAATATTTAATGTCATAAGATCTCTTTCTAATTCAATTATTTTGAAATTATTATAATTAAAAAAATATAATCCTTAGATAGATTGGATTTTTCATAACCTTAACTTTTCTTATAGTTTAATCCAAAATTTTAATAGTAAAGTAGAAATAGATAAGTCCAATATATCCAAATCTTTATTAGTAGGTGCAAGAGCTTTCATATATGCAACAAAAGAAGAGCCATCTTTTCCTATATATGCCACATCTATTTTTGATGGTAGAAAAATGTCAAGTGATATTCCTAGCTAGTATCAAGCTTTCTAGGACATTTTCAAAAAGAAGAATACAAATATTCTTTCAAATTATTGATTCTATGATTGTTAAATTGATCTACATGAAAGAGCTCAATCACTATTTGGACCAATCTATAGTTTATTGCAAAATGAATTAGCTGCACTAAAGAAATAAATTGACAAAAAATTAGCTAAGAATTTTATATATCATTCAAAATTTCTAGCAAGAACTCCAATCTTATTTGTAAAGAAAAAAAATTAATCTTTGTAGATGTGTATAGATTATTGAAGACTTAATAAGAACACCATCAAAAATAGGTATCTCTTACCTTTGATTTCAAGACTTTTTGATTAACTCAATCAAACAAAGATCTATACAAAAATAGATCTATGAGGAGCATACAATCTAATCTATATTAAAGAAAGAAAAAAATAGAAGATTGCTATTTAAACTAAATCTAGATATTTCAAATATAATGTCATGCCTTTTAGACTCATAAATGTACCAATTACATTCCAAAATCTCATGAATGATGTCGTTTGTGAGTTCTTTGATGATTTTTTTGTCTATTATTTAGATGACATTTTAATCTATTCTAAAGATATAAAAGAACATGAACTTTATGTTGGTTGTATGTTACAAAAACTTAGAGATGTAAGATTATATGCAAAGATAGAAAATTGAATATTTTACACTATTTAGGTTGATTTTCTAAAGTACATCATTTCTAATAAAGGATTAATGATGGTCTAAACTATCATAGATTAGAAGGTCCCAAAAATAATTAAAGATGTGTAATATTTTTTAAAATTTGCTAGTTATTATTGAATCTTCATCAAGAACTTTTCTCAAGTTGTGGCTTCTTTTATACGTCTGATATGTAAAACAAACTTGAGTGGATCAAAGAAGCAAAAATATCTTTTGAAGCTTTGAAGATAACATTTATTTTTGCACCAATTTTGTATCACATTGATTTTTTTAAGTCATTCTTCATGAAAACATTCTTCAAGCTTGTCATGACTTTTCAATAGCTGAACATTTTAGACACAACAAAATTTTGGAGTTAATATTCAAATATTTTTGGTAGCTTCAAATGTGGAAGGTACTCAAAGTCTTTGTAAAATCATGTGATATTTATTCAAGATCCAAAATTCCTCGTCATTGACCTTATCGACTTCTTTAGCCATTACCTATTTTGAAACAACTATGGTCTTTTGTTTCTATGGATTTTATTATAAATATTTTAATTTCAAGTTCATATGATTTTATATTTGTGATAGTAGGTTTTTTTTATCAATATGGTATATTTTTTATCATATAAAAAATCTATCTTAAGTAAAGAAATGGCTAAATGTGTTTTTGACAACATCTATTGCTATCATAAATTATCTAAGGATATTTTATTAGATAGGAGAATTCAATTTATATTAAGATTTTTGAAAATTCTTTTCAAGATATTAAAAGTAGATATAAAGCTTCTTTCAGCTTTTTATCCTCAAATTAATGGACAAATGAAATGAGTGAATTAAGTTTTGGAGTAATATTTGAGGTGTACTATCAATTATCATTGAAATGATTGAACAATTCTTTTGCCATTGATAGAGCTTGTGTATAATAATTTAGTATATTCTTCCACTTGATAAATATCTTTCTTTGTCAATTATAGTTATGATCTATGACTTACTACTTTTGACTTTTCAAAAGTTGATAATCTTACGGCAGAAGATTTAGTAAATCATTTATCAAAACTACATACATCAATGAAGGCATAGTTAAAAGAAGCTCAAGAACGACAAAAGATCAATGCGGATGCCTATTGCAAGAAACAACCACAATTCAATGTATGTAATAAGGTATGGCTACTTTGTTGCAACATCAAGACTACTTGTCCTTGCAATAAGTTGGACTATTATGGACTTATATCTTTTTCTATTAGTCAACAAGCTAATTTTGTTGCTTATTGATTATATCTATTAAAGTCTATTAAGATCCAACTTGTATTCTATATATCTCTTTTTAAGCCATATAAGATAATAAATATCTTGAAAAGAAGATAAATGCCACTTTTTCTTATAGAAATGAATAATAATGAAGAATTTGATATAAAAGAAATTTTAGCTTTAAGGTGGTACCAAAATAGGTTAAAATATCTTGTTTTTTTAACATGGATATGATATTAATGAACATACATGAGATCTAGTAAATAATCTTATAAATACATCAAAGAAAGTTGAAACTTTCCATCAATAATATCTATCAAAATCAAAATAAAGAATAATAAGTCTTTGCTATAAAAAAAATAAGATTCAAGAAAGATAGTATTCTACCTTTTAATCTTGTTTGATATTTTTGTGCATTTGTGATGCTAAGGAGATGGAGAATCAAAAACCAACAAATTCAACTCAAGAGCTATCACTTATTAACTTATTGGATAAAATATTACAATAGTCACAACCTTCAAGACATAATTAAAATGAAGATCTTCATAAATAATATGTCCTTTTTCAAATAGATGGTAAAATACAATGTGTTTTACATCACAACCTTGGAAGAGACTTCTAATAATTAGTGATTTTATTAGACGTCAAAATGATTTCTAACACTATTCCAAATATTTTATTTGAGGGAAGTTACGAAGGCCTCAACAATGATCAAATAACAAGGTGGTATTTTTTCCTAGGTATGGAACACTATCGATGGCTGAGAGGACCTATCAACTATCTTCAAAGAGAGCAAAGATTAAGATATGTAATAAATATAATTTACAACATCTTAGATTTTTCCAACATATGATGACTACTCTTCATAGAACTCGTCCCTAAAAAGAAAAATTATGTCACAGATATATAAATTTATTTTAATATTTTTTTTATGATTAAATAGAAATAAGTAAAAATAGATTTATTTCATAATATTTTCTATAGAAGCTTTCTAGAAGCTTTATACATGCTACTTTGATTTTACATGTATTTATAGTTAATTGATAGGTGTCACAGACATACGCATGTAATCTAGTAATTATATGTATAAATATATAGAAGTAAGTAAAAGTAGGTAAAATTAAGTTAATTCTATAGTATTTGATTTAAAAGCTTTTTAGAAGCTTCATAGATGCTGCTTTGACTTTATAGGTCTCATTAATTGACTTTTTGGGATTAAAAACGTGGTCAATAAGTTGGCCATGTGCCACACATATTATTAGTTTGAAGACCAAGCTAACTATGTTGTCCTCACATAGAAAAACTTGCCTTATAAGTCAAAGCATGTGTCTTACAAAGTCAATACATATTGGAGGTCCTATAGAACGTCGCTACGTAGTCCCTAGTAAGATAGTATATATAGAGACAAGAGTGAAGCCTTCTTCACTCTTGTCAATTCCTTTCTTGCTTTCAGTCTAGCTTCAAGGGTCTCTAGTTTTCTTGGCTTTTAGCAATAGCCATTCCAGTTTCTTTCTTAATATACATATCAAGTTATTTCTATTTTTTCATCTTTCTTTGAGAGAAGTCTCACTTGTTTATTTATCTTTATCATGTTCTTGTCCTTGATAGATTGACAAGAGTACACTTATAATATCAAAGCTTTGTCTAAACTTGATTAAGAATGGATTACCCTTTTTTCTTGATAAGACATAAGCATATTAGAAGTTACAGATTACCTTCTTCTAAACTGATATTTTTCTTATTATTTTCTTTGTTTCCAAGTCCTCTCTTCTATTTGACTTGAGCAATATTAGACATCTTTTCTTTTTTAAGTGTTATCATGGTAGAACTTGCTAAAATGAAAAGTACAATGGCACAAATGCAAGAGCAATTGATGAAGTTAATGCTTGCGATGCATTAACTCAATTTACCACCACAAGGAGTAACAAGATTGGTAGGAAGTGAAGATATAGAAATGATTGGAGCTGCTTCAACATCTGCACCAAATTATGTCCCTTCTCTTATGGTGGAACGCCCTTCCACTCATAGAGAACCAAAAATTGTCATATTCGAGAAGTTTGATGGTACTAAATCAAAGTTTAGAGGATTTATCAATCAAGTACAACTTGTGATTGAACTTCAATCCCAAAGCTATCCAATTCTAAGATCGTAAGTTAGATTGATTGGTACGCTTCTTTGAGGTTCAACATTATCATAGTTTTCATCTTTTCTTGAACGACAAGATCTAATATTGGATAATCTAGAGGCTTTTTTAGTAGAGTTTTGATCCATGTATGGAGAACATGATACAATTCGTGTTGCAACCAATAAGATCCGTATTTTATGACAAGACAATCGATCAATATCATTGTATGCTTCACAACTTCGACAACTTACAATTGATATTAAGTAGAATGATGCTGCACTTATTAGCCAATTTCTCTATGGATTACAATATGAGGTAAAAAAATTAATGCTCAACTTACCTGATCCTCAAACATTGAGTCAAGCAATTGACTTTGTTGTGAAGTACAATAATCGCCTTTTTGAATTTCGATCTGAGAACCATACAAGTGGACCTCAACATTACTACAATTCAATAGCAACACCAACATCTCTTCAACACATACATTCGAAAGTAGAGGATATACAACTTGATGCAGTACGTTTCAAACCTCTTACTAAGCAAGAAAAGACTCGTCATCGTCATGAAGGATTGTGCTTATATTGTGGAAAACCTAAGCACACTATTAAACATTATCCAAAGAAGTGACGCAACCATAAAATGAGAAGTACAGCGATCAAAAGAGATAGCATGTCAAAAAATGAATTTTTCCAGCTACAATAAGGACCTTGCAGTTGAAATCTTATACAATGCCTAGTGAAGGTCCTATCCTCTCCTCAGAACCCTCTCCATGTTTTATGATAAATGTTATTCTGGGAACAAAACATCTCAAAGTCTCTACCTTACTAGATTTGGGAGCCTCAGCTTGTTTCTTAGATGAAAAATTTGCTAAAAGACATAGCATATTTTTAATAAAAAAAACTAAACTTGTTCATGTAGAAGTCATAGATGATCATCCGTTATCTTCAAGAGATGTTACTCATGAAATCCTTCCTATAGAAATAGCAACTAATGGTCATAGTAGCTTTGTAATATTTAATATCATTAGATCTCCTTCTAATCTAGTCATTTTAGGTTTATCATGGTTAAAAAAAATATAATCCTAAAATAGATTGGACTTCTCATAATCTTGACTTTTCTGAAAGTATAACTAAGAGTATATTTAATCAAGTAAAAAGTCATAAATCTAGTATAATTAAACCTATATTTGTATGTGCAAGTACTTTCTTGCTGCAAAAGAAGGATCACCTTAAGTTATTTATGCCACACCTATTTCTACTGGTGGAAAGACTTCAAGTGGCATTCCAAGCCAATATCAAGATTTTCAAGATGTATTTGAAAAAAATAATGTGGATACTCTTTCAGAATATTGTTCCTATGACTGGTCAATTGACCTTCAAGAACGAGCACAACTGCCATTTGGATCAATCTACAATTTATCTCAAAATGAATTGGCTGAATTCAAGGAGTATATTGAAGAGAATTTGGCCAAGAACTTCATACGCCATTTCAAATCTCTAACAGGAGCTTCAATTTTATTTGTGAAAAAAAAAGATGGATCATTGCGGATGTGTCTTGATTATTGAGGATTCAACAAAATCACTATGAAAAACAGGTATCCACTGTCGGGGTAGAGAAAATTTACCTCAAGAAAATGCTGGGCTCCTAGCTGTCACTAATTATTCAATCAAGCTTGAAAATAAAGGAAGCCCTAAGTTTATATATAAATTTTCCCTTTTTGAGAAATTATACTAAATATACAAGCCTCAATTAACGAACAACATCGAAAATATGATAAAATCCTCTAAAACCTTGTATATTCTTATGTGGAGATTTTTCCGAACTTCAACACCTCATACCTCCTAATCCGACTGTCCAAAAAAACTCAAATTTTATATGAGATACTGATGTATTCTTATTAACTTTTATAACAATTTTCAACTGCAAATTCATTGTGGATCTTAAGATATCTTGAAAACCCTAACAGTCGCTTCAAAGCCTTGTCTTTATATACCCACGTGCAATTTTCTTCATATCTCACAAAATATAAGCTCAAATGCCACGAAATTTATATTTATAGCTTCTTAACACAAAAATTTACATTCTCCAAAATATTTGAGCCAAAAATTCGTCCGAATACTCAATTAATGGCTCCAACCATTATTACAAACAAAACGGCTTACTCACTTCCTTTGATTTGGAAGTGCAGCCTTCAATTCCTTATAACTCCTTCATATGAACTCGAAAAGCAATAGTTCTTTCATAAAAGATGTAGGACTTGAAATCGCCGTTCCAGTTGCACCTTCCGATCTTCAAAAGCTGCTCTAAAACTTCTCGTACTCTCAAAAAAGTAACAATATGTCTTAAATTAATATCTTAACTTCAAACGGCTATAACTTCTTCACCTTAACTCCAAATCCTCTAAATTTTGCACACAAATTGTACCCCAAATCCTAAACTTTACAACCCTAGCTTGTAATCTCCGAATGCCTTCGAAAGAGGAATCCTTATCCCTAATAAGGCCTCGGGTAGCCTCCTTGAAGCCCATTGGGCATGGCTTTTGACCAATAGGAATGAAGTTTTCCATTCCTTGCCTTCATCCAACCATGCCTTGCTTTCATCCATCCCAATAAGCCTCCTATTAGTTAAGATTTTCTTCTTTAGGCCCCAATCTTCTCTTAAACTTTATACTAAATATTTAGGTCCTATATATATATATATATATATATATATATTTTAATATCAAAATCAAAATAAGTAAAAAAACAAAGTAAAGTTTCTTATACTAATTCTTTTTAATTTAATCTACTAGCGACCCTAACACACATCTAGATTTATTAACATATAATATGTTCTAACTAATTTTTACATACTGTAAGCATTTACAGTACGACACCGCTACCTTTGATATTTGGACTTCTTGATCAATTGAATCAAGCTAAGATCTATACAAAAATAGATCTACAGAGAGCATAAAATTTGGTACACATCAAAGAAGGAGATGAATGGAAGACTGCGTTTCGAACAAGGTATGGACATTTTGAATACAACATCATGCCTTTTGGACTTACAAATACATCAGCAACATTCCAACATCTAATAAATGATGTCTTTTTGGAGTTTTTAGATGATTTTGTTATCTATTACCTAGATGACATCTTAATCTATTCTAAAACCCAGAAGAACATGAACTTCATGTTTGCCAAGTATTACAAAAACTAAGAGATGCAAGACTCTATGCTAAGATAGAAAAGTGTATATTTCATACTACTCAAGTCGACTTCTTAGGATACATCATTTCAAATGATGGACTTATGATGGATCCTAAGAAAGTTCTTATGATGGATTAGAAGATCCCAAAAATGGTAAGAGATGTACAATATTTTTTGGGATTTGCCAACTACTATCGGATCTTCATCAAAGACTCCTCTCAAGTTGCAACTCTACTTATATGTTTGACTTGCAAAGATAAACTTTAATGGAATCAAGAAGCAGAAGTAGCATTTGAAGCTTTGAAGACAGCCTCTGTTTCTGTATCAATCTTGTATTATGTCAATTTTTCTAAGCTATTTTTTACGAAAACAGATGCATCATACTTTGTTTTGGTGTTGTATTGTCACAAATAGAAATATATAATAAACTCCACCCAATAGCTTTTCATTCCAGAAAATTTTCAGCTGTTGAGATCAACTACGAGATCCACAACAAAGAACTTCTTGCAATTATGGATTCATTTCAAGAATGGTGCCATTATCTAGAAGGTGTTTCTAGCCCAGTCATAATGTATATGGAGCACAAGAACCTTGAATATTTTATATCAACATGTATTTTGAATCGTCGCCAAGCCTATTGAAGTATGTCTTTGTCAAGATTCGAATTCAAGTTCACTCATCAACTAAGAAAACAACAAGGTTTGTGAGATGTACTCTCTAGACGATCTTATCTTACACCAAAGGAAGGACATGCTACTTTTGATTAACAACAAATAATTCTCTTGAAGCCAGAGCATCTTCATCTTCAAGCAATGAAATCAACACTAACTATTGATTCAACTTTCATTAAGCAAGTTTAGTCAAGTATGTCTTCTGATCCTCTTATTCATGATATTAAGAAAAATCCTTCAAAGTCTCATGATACTTCCAAGTTTGAATTTAAGAAAAATCTATTATATTTTGAGGGACACCTATATGTTCCAAAAGGTGAAGCTCGATTACGTGTTCTTCAAGCTCGTCATAAGTTTCCAACAGCAGGACAATTTGGGTATAATAAAACTTTGGAGCTAATATCCAAGGATTTTTGGTGGCCACAAATGTGGAAAGTAGTCAAAGATTTTGTACAATCTTGTAATGTTTGTTCGAGATCAAAAACTCCTCGTCATCGACCTTATGGACTTCTTCAACCATTATCCATTGCAGAACAACCATGGTCTTCTATTTCTATGGATTTCATCATAGATCTTTCAATCTCAAGTTCTTATGACTCTATATTCATGATAGTAGTTCGTTTTACCAACATGGTACATTTTGTACCATGTACAAAATTTATCTTAGGTGAAGAAATAGCTAAGTTTTTTCTTGACAATATCTATCGCTATCATGGATTATCCAAGGATATTATATTAGATAGGAGAACTCAATTTATATCAAGATTTTGATGGATTCTTTTCAAGATTCTAAAAGTGGATATAAAACTATCTTCGACATTCCATCCTCAAACTGATGGACAAACGGAGCGTGTTAATCAAGTTTTGGAGTAATATTTTAGATGTACCATTAATTACCAATAAGATGATTTGACAAGTCTTTTGCCATTGGTAGAGTTTGCTTACAATAACACGACACATTCTTCTACAAAACAAACACCTTTCTTTATCAATTATAGTTATCATCGATAACTTGATACTTTTGACTTTTCAAAAGTTGATAAACTTGCTGCAAAAGATTTGGCAATTCATTTGTCAGAGCTACATGCAATGATGAAGGCGCAGTTAAAAAAAACTCAAGAACAACAAAAGGTCAATGCGGATGTCTATCAAAAGGAACAACCACCATTCCACATAGATGATAAGATATGATTACTTTGTCATAATATCAAGACCACTTGTCCTTGTGACAAATTGGACTATAGAAGACTTGGACCATTTTCTATTTTTATACAAATCAATCCAGTTGCGTATCATTTATACCTACCAGAGTCAATGAAAATCCATCCAGTATTTCATGTGTCTCTTCTTGAACCATATAAGACAGTGGACATACCAAGAAGAAGACAAGCTCTGCCTCCTACTATAGAAGTGGACAATAATGAAGAGTTTGAAGTGGAAGAAGTCTTAGATTCAAGGCGGCGCCAAAATAAATTAGAATATCTTGTCCATTGGTACAAATATGATATTAGTAAATACACATGGGAGCCAATAAAGAATCTTGCAAATACAATAAAGACAGAGGAGGCTTTTCATCGACGACATTCATCAAAATCAAGATGTAAACTATCTTTATAAAAGAAACAAGATCTAGGCAAGATAACATTCTACTTCCAATCATTGTTTGTAGCTTCTTTGTAGTTGTGACGCTCAGGAGATGGAGAACCAATAATCAAGGGATTCTATTCAAAAGCCTTCGATTGTTGACTTGTTGGACAAGACATTACGATTGTTTCAACCTTCAAGACGACGCAATTGAGATGAAGATCTTCAAGAACGACATGTTCTTCCTCAAATAGATGGCGAGATACAACATGTTTGGTATCACGACCTTGGAAGGGATTTCCGATGTTTGGTGATTTTACTAGAGGTAGGAACAACTCCTGATGGTGTTCCAACTGTTTTATTCGAAGGAAGTTATGAAGGCTTCAACAATGAACAAATAACTGAGTGGTCTTCTCGCCTTGGTATGAGACACTACCAATGGTTGAGAGGCCTTATCAATCATCTTCGAAGAGAACAAAGATCAAAGTATGTCGCGAATATAATTTGTCGCATCATAGATTTTCTCAACATATGATTACCGCTCCTCATGGAACTTGTCCCTAGAAAGCGGGGTAATGTCATAGACATATGCATGTAAGTTAGTAATTACATGTATAAATATGTAGAAGTAAATAAAAGTACGTAAAATTAAGTTAATTCTATAGTATTTGATTTAAAAGCTTTCTAGAAGCTTTATAGATACTGCTTTGACTTTATAGGTGTCTTTAATTGATTTTTGGAGATTAGAAATGTGGTCAACAAGTTGGCCATGTGCCACACATGTTGTTAGCTTGAAGACCAAGCTAACTATATAGCCCACACGTATAAAAACTTGCCTTGTAAGTCAAGGCATGTGTCTTACAAAGTCAACACATATTGAAGGTCCTATAGAACGTTGCTACGTAGCCCCTAATAAGATAGTATATATAGAGATAAGAGTGAAGCCTTCTTCATTCTTTTCAACTCCTTTCTTTCTTCCAATCTAGCTTCAAGAGTCTCTAGTTTTCTTGGCTTTTGGCAATAGCCATTCCAGTTTCTTTCTTAATATACATATCAAGTTATTTCTATTTTTTCATCTTTCTTTGAGAGAAGTCTCACTTGTTTATTTATCTTTATCATATTTTTATCCTTGACACTAGGTTAGAAACTTGATCAAAAAGTTAACTAAGTGTTGGTAGCTTGTAGAATAGACTAACTATGTGGCACATATATAAAAAAACTTATCTTGCAAATTAAGATATGTGTCTTGCAAAGTCAATATGTTTTGAAGGTTGTATAGGTGTGAAGCCAAATTTCACCACTTGATGAAACTTATGCCTCACAACAAGTCCAAGAGATAGAATTAGAGAGCTCTCAATTGTGTATTTGTTAGATTAATTTTTAATATATTAAAAATTCAATTATTTTTAGGCCTTCCAAGTAATGGTTACCAACATTAAATTAACATGTTAAATAAAATTTACTATATAACATAGTGGAAATAATTAACTTAGTTATTACTATTAATTGACCATAAGAATAAAAACTTAAGTTTAAATTAAAAGTTAAGTTAAAAAGTTAAAGTTAAAATTTAAGAATAAAAGGTTAATTTAAAAGTTAAAATTAAAAGGTTAAGAAAAAAAATTAAGTTAAAAGTTAAGATTAAAGGTTAAGTCAAAAGTTTAAATTAAAAGTTTAGTTTAAAAATTAAAGTTAAAAGTTAAAGTGAGAATATTAAAGGTTAAAAGTTAAACTTTAAAATTATTAGCCAAAAGTGAAATGTGAAGCCTATAAGTCACTGTGAAGATGATAGTAAAAATAAAGTGAGAGAGATGAAAGCAAAGGTACCTTGACAACACGTAAGGATTGAAAGCAGCGACCCCCTTCTACTCCAAAATTTGCCAAAATTTATAATCGGCTTTAATTTAAATAATTCTTAGCTTGTTAGAAGGCTGACTTGAAGACGCTTTTGATTAAATAATTATCGTTGCAATCTAATGATCCAGTCGTGAGAATTCCTCCTTTGAAGTTGAGTGATCCAAACTGCCACGGTGACCAACCCTCTTCACTTAGAAATTCACTAAAAATTCAGATTGTCTTTAAATTCAACAAATCTTATGCCATCCAGATCTTAGCTTATAAATCTTGATTCTCCCAAAATTTCAACTAAATCCAATCATCAGACACTGAGAAATACCTTTCCAAACTCAATTGATTCAAACTGCAAAGGCAGTCGACTTTCTCAAACTCAAAAATTCACCAAAAATTCCTTCTTACTCCAAATCAAGCGAATTTTATCTTGTCGGAAAGCTAACAACAAAATCTACAACTGTTTAGAATCTCAAATTGAAAAAACAGAAATTGAGTGACTGATTAAAGAAAATCCGAGGCCCTTGAAACCCTTGGGGTGTTTGAAAGGCCGAGGAGATATCTACCTCAATGAAACATATTTTTAAGTTTAATGACCACCCTTCACAATGAAAAATCCATACATACACAATCACAAGGTTCACAATAAGAATTAAAATCTAAATAAAATTAAAATTAGGATTTTGGCCAAATTTTGGCATGGCTCCGCCCTTCATCCAAAAGAGGAGAGAGAGAGGGCTTGGAATACCAAGCCTCTCTTATACAATTGAGTGGAGGCTTGTAGAAGGGTGGCTACATCTTCACCCTTGATTTTTAAGATCCCTAATCTAGATCTTCAGCCTTCATTCATCCAAGAGCCAATCTCGTTATCAAGGCTGATGGCTCTTGTAAGTGGTCAAGAAAACATTTTTTTTATAAATCTTTCACTGTTGTGTTCATAACACTATTTTAAGCTAAGATCGACTACCCACATGCCTCAATCCATGTTCAATTATAATTTTCATGGAAGTTTTTACTTACAAGGATCTTGGGAATTTTTGTGAAATTCTTCAAAATGAGAATTTCATTTCTTCTCTTGTATTTTGAAGGAGAGGTTGCTGATCTTATTTTCTTCACTCCTCGAGATAAATCCGGTGCCACCATTGCATTAAAAAGACTCCCATTAACTAGAAGAACCACCATGCCGCTTGAATTTGTCAAATTTGGAATAAAATCCAAAATTATCATTGCTAACTTCCCTAAATCATTTATAAAATTATAATTCCAACTCCTAAATCATGTGAATGATTATAGATGCACTCATAGGCTTTTTTGTCAACCCTTATAGTAATGACTAACAACCTCTAAATTATTAAACTAACTAAGTTGCTATTCTAATTTCCTAACTCTTATCACTTTAATCCTAATTAACCTAATTCAAGGAATTAGGCTATAATTTATACCATCAAGGATTGTAATCCTAAAAATTCTATAAAACTAAATTCCACTTATATAAATCCTAATCTAATATGTTTAATTATCATAAAATAGGAAAATAATAAAAATTTAAATTTTAGAGTATAATTGAGAACTCACAATAGGACATCACCACATAGCTCCTAATTAAGAGTATATATGGAGGCAAGAATGAAGCTTTCTTCACTCTTGTGTATGCTTTTCTAATCCTTAATCTTGTGTTGAGACTTTCTAATCTTTTTGTCTTTAGTAATAACTATTTTAATTTAATACTATATCATTTTTGAGTGATTTTTTTTGTCTTTTTGAGTGAAATAAGAATGTATTGAGGTTTTCTTTTTTTGAGCTAGATATCATTGATACTATCTTATAAGAAGAATTTATTACTAAAAGATCAACTCTCAAATTAGAAGAAAAAGACGGCCATCATTTGAGAGTTTAAGAGCTTTTTTTAATTTTGATTTTAATTTTATTTAAATATAATGTCCTTGTTATGTACTTAAAAGTTTAAATGCTAGTGAATTTTGAGTTGAATTGAATTGTTTGTTTAACAGGTATTTGAATATAAAAGGACCTAAAAGAATTAGTTATGATTTATTAGAATATTTTTAGGTTAATTGAAATTTGATTAAGATTCATTTAGAATTTATTTAAGATTTTTTGAGATTTTTTTTAGAATTTTTTAAAGTTTTTTTAGTATTTTTTCAGGAGTTTTTTAGATTTGTATTAAGATTTGATATAAATTATTTAGGAGTTATTTAGGATTTTTATTTTTAGTATTTTTTAAATATTCTTTGTTATTTCTCTAAAAAAAATTATTAATATTTTAAAGATTTTTTCATTACTTTTATATAATTTATTTATGTTTGTTTCAATATTTTTTTTATTTCTTTAAATTTGAATTTGATTAAAGTTTGTTTAGGATTGTTCAATTTTAATTGAGGTTTTTTTTGAAATTTGTTGGACTTTTAGAGCTTTGTTGTTATAATATTCTATTTATCCTTCACAGATAGGTGTCCAATGCATTTTCAAACGTGACTTCATGTAATAAAATATTAATTATTAATCTAATTCTTGGTCTTTTACTAATACAAATATGAACAAAAAAAATTCAATAGTAATATCAATCTAATTGTATCTTCAAAGTAAAACAATACTATATAAATGCCTATCATTTAACCATTAAACAACCCACATCATGACACCCTTCTTTGTTTACATTTGTATGTCTCTATTTCTTAATTCTCTATTTTCCAATTCTCTATTTTCCATTCTTTGTTTCTCATCTCTTATCTTCATTTTTTAGTCTCTTTTTTTTCAATCTCTATTTTTAATCCTAACACTACTATTATAAAAATATAAAACTTTTTAAATGATTTATTGAAGATTGATGGCTCATTTTTAAAGCAAAAGAATTATAAGCACTATAGACATTTATTTTTTGTTAATATAGTCCTAAAAGACTAAAAATAACTTCTTTGTAAAGAATGATATATTTTAGCACAAATTTAAAATCTAAAAAAGTTAATCTATTAATATTTTCAATTTGAATATGGACTTATAAAAAATTATTTGTAGTATAATTAAATTTTGAATTATTTTATTTAAATAATTGAATATGTCGGATTAAAGAATAGAGATAAGGGACTAGAAAATTGGGATGAAAGAATGGCAAGTAAAAAATAAGAATGAGTGATTAGGAACTAAAGAATGGAGATGGGAGACCAGAGAATTAGAAAATGAGAGACAAGGAAGCAAAGGACTAAAGAATAAAGACAACAAATAGAGAATTAGAAAATGAAGGATTAGAGAACAAGGATGGAAAACTTGGACAAGGGCACAAAGACATGAGACTCTACAAAAATATCTTGATAATCTTTATATTAGCTTAAAATATTAATTAAAGTCTTTGTATGATTATAAATAGATGTATCATATAAAACAAAAAATGATCATTCTTTTGTACCATGTATAAAAGCTCTTACACCTACAAATAAGGATTTAGTTATATTAGACTTAAAAATTTCTACTTGGTTAGCAAAACTCTTAGTTAAGCTACAATAAAAATGAGAATTATAAAAAATCTAATATATTTAGAGATTATATATTTTTAATTATAAAAAACTAAAATTGAATAGATTATAAGAACATCTTATAATATTAAATTTAATTAAATTAATATGACCATTTTTTACTATTTCTAAAAAAATGACTTTATAATTAACATCTCGAAAAGATAAATGACAACCATCTATGTCTTTTACATGCATTAGCTTGATTTTTTTTATTAAGAGTTTTTATATTTATTAATAAAAACTTTGTCTATAAAATAAGTTGAGGCTCTTAAATCTAACAAGGAAAAAGCTTTGTAATTTTTTGGTCATTGTAAAATAGGTAAATAAACTTTGTGATAAGTTATTGGTTGGTTATTGATAACCTTCAGAATTAGACTGATGGTTAGGCAGTTTAGTTGGTAACAGTAGGTTGTTAGTAGAATAAATGGTTAAGAATTCAAAGGATCATAACCTTTGAAATCCGCTGGCCTATGGATCATCTCTTTGGTAGGATAAAGAGATTGAAGAAAGAGAGATTGGGGCTAGATTGTGAGAGTCGTAAGCCGGGGCAAGCTTGGTGCTACCTCTTTTTGTTTCTTTGTTGTTGATGAGTAATGGATAGTTTTTGAATATTGAGAAGTTAGTCTGGAGTGCCAGACTGTGATAGTCATAAGACGAGATATTGAATTCTGTGTAATGAATTGAGAAAGGTAAGCCATAGTATGCCTACTATTCTTAAAATCAATAAAGAAGACAATAAGAATATTGAAGATAATGATGATGATGAAAAGTACCAATCTTTGAATGTAAAGAAGTAAGTTTTAATAGAGAAGAAGCTTACAAGAAACCTTAGAGTGAAAGAAGGTAAAGCTTCATCAAATGAAAGGAGATATTTTTTGAGAGATAAAAAAAAATAACTTGGTACATGATAGAAGAATTACATCTTTCCTTAAGTAAATAAAGAGCATGCTGATATTGCACTCCTTGTTGATCCATTGAGTTTTGTGTGATGTAATGAAGTCTACAGATGTTATGAAATAAGAGAATACCATGGAAAAAGAATACAAATCACTCATAGACAATGGAACATGGAAATTGACTTAACTTCCACGAAATTGATCTTCAATTAGTTGTAAGTGGATGTTTAAAATCAAAAGGGATGCAATAGAAAATGTTATAAGATACAAGTCTAGATTGATTGTTAAAGACTATTATTAAGTTGCTGGTATTGATTTCAATGAGACATTTGCTCCCATGGCCAAATTCACTACCATTAGAACTATTAGTAAAATTGGAGCAACTCGACTTGGAGATGCATCAAATAGATGTGAAGATGAATTTCTTGAATAGAAATCTAAAAGAAGACATTTATATGAAGCAACCTTAAGGATTTATAGAAGAAGGCAAACAACATCTTGTTTATAAGTTGAAAAAAAACTTGTATGAATTCAAGCAATTTCTAAAGGCATGGTACCAACATATTGATATATTTTTTATAAATAAAAGATTTAAAAGGAGTGAATTTGATCATTCCTTCCATATTATGAAATCAAGTAAATTTATATTGATTATCATCTTTTATGCTGATGATTTGATCATCTTAACCTATATTATGAAGATGATGGATTGATTGAAGGTAATATTAGAAAAGAAGTATGAGATGAGTGATTTGGAGGAGCTTTCCTATTATTTAGGAATAGAATTTGTAAGAGATTGTACTAAAAAGACCATTATAATAAGCCAAAGTAAGTATATTGAAGAAGTGTTGAAATGATTCAATATAGAAGAGTATAAACCTATTAAAACATCTTTAGAGGCCAATTTAAAGTTGATGATGCTCACAAATAAAGAATTTATTGAAGTTGAAGGTGAAATATAATGTATTCTATAAAAGGCAGTAATGTATTCATTTATGTATGCAATGGTTGATACAAAGATGGATCTTACATATGCAATAAGTATTGTAAGCCAACACATGTCAAAGGCTAGATCACTCCATTGAAAAACCATCAAAAAGATCATGAGGTATTTAAAAGATATTTTATATTTCATATTATACCTTGGAAGTGATAGCATTAATTTGTATGGTTATTGTAATGCAAATTGGGTTGGAGATGCAAATAATAGAAGATCAACAATGGAATATGTATTCTTTATTGGAGTGGGAGCTATTTTGTGAAATTGTAAGAGACAACCAAAAAATTATAAAGTCAATAATAGAAGCGGAGTACATTGCAACAAGCCATAGTACAATAGAAGCAAGCCATAGTACAATAGAAGCAAGCCATAGTACAATAGAAGCAAGCCATGGTACAATGGAAGTAAGCCATAGTACAATGGAAGCAATATGGCTAAGGTAACTTTTGGAGGACATTGGAATATTACAAATGAAAGCAACTCCAATGAAGTGTGACAATCAAAGATGATTCGTATTTGAAAAAAATCCAAAATATCATTCAAAGACCAAACACATTGACATTCAATATGACTTAATAAAAGAAAAGATTGAAATGGTAGTGATTGATATGAAGTATTGTGCAACAAAAGATATGCTTATTGATTTATTGACAAAGGCATTAGTAAAGGGTAGACATCACATGTTGACAAAGGTATTAGGATTAAAAGCCTTTTGACCAATAACAAAGTGGAAGTATTAAAATAAGTAAAAATAAAAGTAGAATAAGTTATTTTATAAAAGATATTACATTAAGTAAATTGATATTTGTTAAAAAATTGATTCTAGCTAGTTAAAAGAAACATCTTATAGATATAGAATGAGGTCAAGAATCAAGATTCAAAGTCAAGAGGATAAAGTATGAATTAGAAAATATTCAAAGACTAGATAAGAGTAATTAGTGTTTGGTATAGGATACCCTTGTAATTAGTAAGATGCCAAAGGATCCTAGAACCATGTGTGTAAAAGTCAAGGAGTGGAAGTTGTCTTCTAGGGTAGCAACCACCTCTTATAAATAACGGGTGTTGGAAGTGAGAGATTTCTTATTCCATACTTTCTTTGTATACAACCTTGCTGATTCTAAGAGTTGTGACTTTATAGTACTTGTTCTTTAATAATATGTGGTATTTACAATCACACTATTATAATTATTTTATTTTTTTAATTGATTAACTACTTAGATACATGATGCTTATTGAAAACGTTTTATGATTTATAAAATAAATTTTAAAAAATAAATTTATATAATATTTTTTACCAAAATAATATTTCAATTAGAAAATTTATAATATTTTCAAAAAAATATGTGCAAATTAAATATTTATTAAAAAAATAAAATAAAATAAAATTCTACCAATCTATATTATATTTCTTTTAAAAAGAAAATAATCAATAATGAATCCTTATTTATAAGATATCTATGTTTGAAAATATAATAAAAAAAAAATGTTTTAAGATTCCAATAATTCTTCCAAGAAACAAATATATCATGCACATTGAGTGATGTTGTGTCTGACAATAAAAAAAAAAAAAAATGTTCGAAATAAGAGTGATGGTTGTAAATTGGGATTGAGAGGCATCTCCTGAACAAACTTCAGCACCCATGTGAATATGGATCAGTGTGGGTCCAATAAGGAATGGGTTCTAAGTTCCAAATTGCCCACCCTCCAACCTGCCCAATTCCCTGGTTCCCCTACTTTCCCTCTCTCCGTTCCTAGAAATCCGATCCACGGTTGAGATTGAATCTAAGCGGAAGCTGCGATTTGACGGCCCACGATTGAGTAGGGAGGTTTTTGCGACACAATTCTATGAGGTTAGTTTACCCGCTCGGAAGGGCCACTCGAATCTCTTTCATTCCGAGCTAGCCAGGATAGAGTGGCCATGTCAGCATGTCATGTGAGCAAGGGCTGAATTAGTTTGATTCTTGTTAAGAATGTTTAGAAAGACACAAGAGTAATAGTAAGTCATACACACACACGAGTAGTAGTAAGTCATACACACACAAGGATTTCTAAGGAGAGAGAGCTTCACACACACAAAAATCTATTGATCTGGTTGTGTCTCGTACACAAGAAGAGAGAAGATAAGAGGATGAATAGTACTTCTTCACTAGACTCTAAATACTATAGCTACAGTAATTACTATAATCTATAGTAAATATTATGGAGAGCGTCGGCTACATTTAATGATCTCAACACTCTTCCTCGCTCATCATAATATTTACATAATATAAGATTTATATAGATTTATGATCTATACTTTTCTGTGATCTTGTAAGATCAAGAATTGTTGCCTCATTAAAACCTTATCTAGGAAAATCTTATTTTATTTAAGGACAAAACCATAGATGAAGGAAAAAGAGTACAACATCATTTTCTTTAATTATTTAAAGAGCTCTTTAACTTTCTTATTCAAGAAAAGTAAGTCGTCGCATACCAATGCCATAAGTAAGTCGACAATGATTGCTTAATGGGAGAGCTTTGGTGAAGAGATCAGCAAGGTTATTTGTAGATTCAATTTTCTTAATTGTAAGTGCTTGATCAATAATCAAGTCATGAGTATAACTAAAATACTTTGGATCAATATGTTTTGTCCTGTCACCTTTAATGAAACCAACTTGCATCTGTGCAATACAAGCACTATTATCTTCATGCAAGATAGTTGGAGAATCATCATATGAAAATCCACAAGTTGTTTGAATGAATTTATCAATTGATCACAACCAAATACATTCTTGAGATGCTTCATGTAAGGCAATAATTTTTGCATGGTTGGATGAAGTTACAATTATTGTTTGTTTCACTGATTTCCATGATATTGCAGCTCCATGTCTTAAAAATACATATCCTATTTGAGATTTAGCTCTTGTAATATCAGATTTATATCTTGTATCACAATATCCAACCAATTTTGGGTCTGCAGATTTTGTGTAATATAATCCCAAGTCTTCAGTACCTTTTAAATAATGTAATAAATGTTTGATGCCATTCCAATGTCGTAGTGTTGGACGTGCACTATGTCTTGTAAGAAAACTAACTGCAAATGCAATATCTGGTCTTGTAGATGTAGCTAAATACAAAAGTGCTCCAACCACTGTGAGGTATGGATATTGGTCTCCCAATATTTCCTCCTCTTCCTCACATGGACGGTATGGATTATGACCATCACGACCATGTCCAACCATTGGAGTGGACAATAGATAAGCATCATTCATATTAAATCTTTGCAAAATTCGTCTAATATATGTTAATTGGTAGAAAAAAATGCTACCATCTGTAAGATGCATAATCTGAAGACCAATGCAGAAAGTTATTTTTCTTAGCATTTTCATCTCAAATTCACGTATAAGTAGGTTTGTAGCTGTAATACATGCAATTGTAGTGCCCACTAGGTTAAGATCATCAACATATACAGCTATGATCACAAAACCAGTTTTATCTCGTTTGATAAATAAACAAGGGATTAGTGGATCACTTATAAAATTATTTTTAATTAAATAATCTCGAAGACGTTGATACCACATTTGTTCGGATTGTTTTAAATCATACAAGGCCTTACATAATTTAATACCACGATATTTTTCTGGAGCGGGTTGATTTGGAGTTCCTATTTCTAAGCCAGGTGGAACTTTCATATAAATATTTGCATCAAGAGAACCATATAGATATGCAGTAACTACATCCATCAGATGCATCTCAAGGGTGGCATGAACTGTCATTCCAATAATATAACAAAATGTAATTGAATCCATGACTAGAAAATATGTGGATTCATAATCAATGCCAAATCGTTGAGAAAATCCTTGAGCAACAAGACGAGCTTTATAGCGGGTTATTTGGCCTTGAGCATCTCGCTTACATATTAATACCATTTCATATCCCACAGGGCGAGATGTAAGAGTGTCTACAATTGGACCAAAGACTTTTCTCTTATGCAAAGAGGCATACTCTTCTTTAATAACAGTTTTCCATTTTGACCAATCAGAGCGATGTATCGCCTCTTTGATGGTTTGAGGTTCAAGATCGTCTTCTTCGTAAGAAAGGGCTTCTATAATCATATATGCAAATGATTCATCTACCGTAATAGATGGTCTGTTCTAAATATCATCTGTAGCACAATACAGAATAGATAATTCTTTACTCAATTTGTTCTTATTCTTTCTAATTCCAAGATTGTTTTTCATAGGAATTGAAGGTACATTATGCATGGATATATCATCATGAATTGGTAGTCCTGCAAGATGAATGGCAATTGCTTGAGAAATAATACTAGGATTAGTTAATTTTATAGCTTTCTTCTTACGTGGCTGCTTATCTGGTCCACAAGTTCTTTTAGTTGTTGTTGTTATAACTTGAGGTATTGTAGTCAATGGCACTGCAATCTGAGCAGGTGCATTCCGAGCCTCATTAATAAGAACTCTTGTAATTCTATGTGCATCATTGAAGCCATCAAGTGTTTCATCCGCGATCCGTTTTAAATGCAAAATCTTAGCAACTTTAGTTTCTGCCAAAGATGTCCTAGGATCGAGATTCATTGTAAATATTTCTGGTACTTCAAATATGAGTACTTTATTTCTTTGTTGATTGGATACTCCTCCTTCAAGAGATGGATATACAGTTTCTTCAAAACGGCAATTTTATAGACGTGCATGTAATAATATGCCAGTTGATGGATCAACAATACGAATAATGCTTGGTGAATCAAAACCAACATATATGCCTTCTTGTCGATGACCTCCAATGATACGTCATTGAGGTTTTGGTACTGGAATCCAAGCACGGCAACCAAATACTCATAAGTGAGATACATTTGGAACACAACCCGAAATGAGTTCACGTAGTGAAACAGTTTCAAGAGAAGAAGGGCGGAGGCGTATTAATGCTGCAGCATGTAAAACTGCATGACCCCACATAGATGTAAGTAGATTTGCGTGAAGGAGGAGTGGCCGCGTAACGAGTTGTATACGCTTTATAAATGACTTTGCAAGTCCATTTTGAGCATGTTCATATAGAACACAATATGTCAATTCGATTCCTGTTGCAGTACAATAGTCTTCAAAAGACTTTGATGCAAATTCTTTTGCATTATCCATACGCAATGTTTTTATAAGATAATTAGGAAAATGTGCCCAAAAGTGAATAAGCATAGATATAAGATTGGCAAACACCATGTTTCGAGTTGATAATAATGAAACATGTGATTGTTTACCTGATGCATCAACAAGGACCAAAAAATAAAGAAATGGTCCTGATGTTGGATTAATAGGACCACAAATATTACCATGCAATCTTTCAAGCATTGGTGGTAATTCTTGTAGAAGTTTCCAAATTGAAGGTCGAGTAATCATTTTACCTTGCACGCATGCATGACTCAATTCCATAGAGTCTACATCTGCATGCTTTAAATTGTGTCCAGTTATACATGGAATGATCTTTCTAAATAATGTGGATCCTGGATGTCCCAATCGTCCATGCCAGAAAAAAACGCGACTCTCTGAGATAGATGATACAAAATTAAATATAATGGAAGGTCGAATCACAATTTGGTATAAACCATTTTCTGTAGCAAAAGCTTTTTCAAGAACTTTATGGTTCTTCGCAAGAACCAAAACTTCTTTTCTATTTAAAGTGGCCGTCGAGAGGTGATAACCATTAATACGCACATCTCGGTAGCTGATCAGACTCCAAGGTGCTGAGGGTGCAAACATCGCATGTTTATATTTTATGATGGAACCCGTAGGTCATTTTACCATCATTGTGCCATCTTGGAAACAAAACGTATTTGCTCCAGCTATGGTCATCATATTTTTAGTTTGCCAAGTTGAAGATTTTTCAATAAAAAATCGTCTATCTGACAAGATAGTATGTGTTGTTGTAGAATCAATGAGCGCATCATTTGATTCATCATTAGAGGTTCTATTAGTCATATAAGCCTCTAAGTCATCAACACCAATTGAATCCATGGACGCATCTATGGTATGAACTTCACGAGCCTCAGCTCGTAATTTCTTATTTTCTTGGAACATTTTAATAAAATGTCCTGAAGTACGGCATGCATGTGCTAAATTTCCAATCATTCCACACTTATGGCAAGAACGCATCTCTGATTTTTGTTTTCTACTATAATTAATAGTAGAATGTTTATTCTTTCCATATAGATAGAAATGGTCTTGACTATGATTACCTTGATACTTATGAGCACGTTTCCCATGTTTATATAATTTCTTCTTAGACTTTGAAATATTAAGTGTATGAGATTCAAGAATTGTAGTTCCAATAGGACGAGCTTCCGCATTGCACAAGAGTAGCTCATTTTGCTTCTCTGTAAGAAGTAGATAGGACATGAGATCAGAATGACTCTGAAATTTCATGTTCCTGTATTGTTGTGCAAGCACAACAGATGCAGGAGGAAATGTAGAGAGAGTTTTTTCAATCATTTCTTCTTCAAAATTGCTTTGTCCACATAATCGTAATTGTGAGATAATACTATACATTTCACTATTGAAAGCATTTAAATTTGGAAAATCCAAGACACATAAATGTATCCAATTGTGACGTGCACGTAGAAGAAAAATGGTCTTTTGATGATCAAACCTAGATTTAAGATTCTTCCAAAGTTCTGTAAGGTCTTCTATTTCCAAATATTGATATTGTAATGCGGATACAAAATGACGACGAAAGAAAAGAAGTCCTTTCCAACTAATAGCATGAAATATAAAAATACTTGTTGTAGGAGATTCTTCAAACATAATGGCATCCGAGAGTTGTTCTGCAAATAAATTTACTTTTGCCATTTTTGCCCATAATAGATAATTGTTTCCATCCATAGTCAATGGTAGAAATAAAAGAGCTTGAAAATGTTGGGATGCACTGATAATAGTAGGAACCATAGTAGAAGCAGTTGAAGATGTTGAAGCTCTCATTATAAATAAATCTATAAAGAAAATACAAGATCAAGTAAAAAAGTGGAATAAAACATACCTTAAAATATAAAATCAAATAAAATGATAAACTTAAACTTGAAAAAACAAAAATATATATATATGTATATATATATATATATATATTTCATTTTTTTAAGGAGAGATGGTTGTAGATTAAGGCAGCAAAACAGCAATAAAATGGCCGCAGCAGGTAGCGGTAGGGCGGCAGGGTGGCAGCGGCGGACAGCGGCGGCGGGTGGCGGCGGGCAACGGTGGACAGCAGCGGCTGGCAACGGCGGGCAATGGTGGGCGGCAGCGGCGGGCAGCGGCGGGCAACAGCGGACATCGGCGACGGCGGGCGGCGGCGGCAGCGGCGACAGGGTGGCAGCGGCGGATTCGGCGTCTATTCGGCGGCAGTTCGGCGGCAGTTCAACGTCTGTTCGGGGCGCAGCACGGAGCAGGGAGCAAGCAGAGGGTGGAGTTGGGCTGGATCAAGTATTCAGAGCAAGCAAGGCAAAGAGTGGAACAAGTGCTCTAAGCAAGCAGCTAATGTGTGAGGTGCCAGCAAGAAGAACAAGATCATGACCCAGACACTAAGCAAGGGTAGCAACAGGTTTGAAGAGTCAAAGACTAGAGCAAAAAAAATTGTGATAGTATGTAGAAGAGAACAGTGCTGATGAAGTGTTGAGAATGTTCAGAAAGACACAAGAGTAATAGTAAGTCATACACACACACGAGTAGTAGTAAGTCATACACACACACAAGTAGTAGTAAGTCATACACACACAAGGGTTTCTAAGGAGAGAGAGCTTCACACACACAAAAATCTATTGATCTGGTTGTGTCTGGTTCACAAGAAGAGAGAAGATAAGAGGATGAACAGTACTTCTCCACTAAACTCTAAATACTGTAGCTACAGTAATTACTATAGTGTACAGTAAATATTATAGAGAGCGTCGGCTACATTTAATGATCTCAACAATTCTGTTGGGGAGGCTGAGACGCACACGCTCCCACTCCCTCTGCCTGCTGCTCTACTCAGCTGCGCTCGTCTCCACTCTTCGTTGGATTGGGATCGCCTCCTGCTCTTGCTTGCCTTTGTCGTCCACCCTTCCTTTGCTTATCCCGTCCTTTCTCATTGCTTTTGTTTTTTTCGTTTTTTTCTTTCCCTCTTTCTCCGTTTTCTTGCTGGGTGCAATTGAACTGTTTATCGTTGTTGGTGATTCATAGCATTTTTACGTTCGGCTGTTGACCTCGCGCCTTCTTTCATCTCTATCCAGTGCCTCACCCGATTTTTCACACCGCCTTTGGTTTAGGGTTTTATTTTATTATTTTCAAAAATTTCGTCGCACATTCTGACTATGTTATCTAGAGTCCTTTCCTTCTTTGCGAAGCGCGGCAAGCAGCTGGCCGGTTCTGACAAGGCTGGTAACACCTACTATCGCCAATTTAAGGATATCGATGGCACAGGTAATTTCAACATAACTCTTAGTATACACTCACATGTAACTTCAATGGATCCATTATCCCGTGAAGACAGCTACTGATCAGTATTCTGCGGCGCTGACCCAGTCAAGGAGCGCCGATGGGTTGAGTTTGGAGGCTCTTCAGTTGTGGAGCTCATACCTGGTAAGGAATTATTCTCTTCGTGTATAAGTGATTAGATGCGTCTCAGGTTTATGCTAGTGACAATGCTTTGTACAGATTCATATGATGTAATTTTTTTATGCATGGCAGTTGAATGGAATAGCTGGCTCAATGGAAGACGTAAAGAACCTCCTACCCCTGAGGTATCATCCTGTTTTCGTTGTGTCAGTTGGGCATTTTGATTCCTCTCTCGTAGCCCCAGAACACACCTTCACGAAAATTTCTATCATTTAGTATTCGACGCAAGAAAATCCAAGTAAATATGTCTGGGACATCGACTTTTAGAAGATAAATTTCACAACGCAGGAGTCATAGTTCTTCAAACAGTTTTAAAATATGTATTTGGCTGTATCTTGGATTTTTGATGCATCTACTGAGCTCGATGTTTCCTCGTAACTACAAGTTTCTTTTGTATTTAAGGCACTATTCCACTTCCGCAATATTCTTGATTTTCTGTTTTGGTCTAAAATGTCTTCTATACAGTGGGACAGATCGAGATGAGAAATGTGAAGGATATACGTGATTTGTTGACCAGGAAATGATGGAATTTGAAGCACGCCGAAACGCCATCAAGGCCAAGGTTGCATGTAAGTTTTCTTCAGGTTTAGGACATGCGTATGAGGTCATATACCACTTCTTCCTTGTAGACAATGATAAGGATGTCGGCAAAGTACATGGGAGGAAGATATGCTTGCGAATTCAGCTTCTGTGATGATTTGATCTGTAATTAGGGTCTGACATTTATTTAGAGCATCCTACGTTGTAGTGAGTACATTTGTTTTGCGGACCGACGTCAGTGCATTATGTTAATTTCTGATGCTCATTTGTTTGCAAATCAATTTCACTTACTCAATCGCTATTCCTTGGCGTTTCTTCTTTCACGAAACAGTGCTTGAGAAAGAAGAGGAGAAGCGTCGATATCGTGCTAAAGCACTTCAGCAAGGAATTAACGGAGGTAAGAATAATTCGATCGAGAGCACGCAACCATGAGAAAGGCAACTTCCAAATGCCTCGCGTTTGTACATTTACTTAATAAGAATCTTTTTGTATTTAACTCTATATTCTCACTATTGTTTCATTAATGGTGTAAGATGTGTTATTTCTCTGATTTCACGAGTTATACTATCATGCTATATTTTTTTGAGCTAAGCCAAGCAGTTGGAGTCGCAGATGATCTCTCTCCGCACACTATGACACGGTATTTGCAGCAAGTCACCGAAAGTGATGTTCCTGTGCAGCAAAACGATGGTAATCTGCTGCTGATAAGCAGAAATTCTTGCGATTTCGTAATTTCTGCATTATGTCAGTGTTGGCATGGCGTGCCTCCTGTGGTTGATGTAGTTAGATGGTCTAATTCATGCATGCTTTGTAACTAGAACTCGACTCTTATTTGACAGTGATTAAGCTACTTGTATGTTTCACTCATTGCTAAGCAGACTCCAAGGTTGTACAAAAAGTGGGTGATTCTGAGCCAAAATTCGAACCGGAAGCCTGGAATCCAAGTCTCCCTTCCAAGAAGTAATGTCGTCTACGATCATTTATGCTGTAGGCTTATATTCTTTAAAACTAGTCAACTTTCTAATGCTCTTGGACCAGAATTCTATCCAATGAACGAGGAGTTTATAAATTTAGTTTAAAGCTCTGTCCGATGCGGTTATAGAAAATTCGAAGAGATTTTTTTGAGTTGAGTCTTTAATGGAATTATGTTGCTACAAAATGTATGGTTCATGTAATGTACCTCCTTTTACTAGCGGTGGAACAGAGCGGAGCAAGTTTCAAACCAATGGTGGCTTCTGAGCTTTGTTGGGAATGCTGCGTACGATTTGTTGGACCTTGTAGCGAGGGTTCTGTGATTTGGACCTTCGGGGAGTTGTTATGCAAGGTCGAAAAACTCCGAATTTGTGACCCTATCCATGTATCTGTTCATGCTAGCCCAATCCATAGCTGGTGATTCGAGTCAGTTGGAATTAGATTATCACTTTGTGGGTTTTCGGCTAAATTAGGTTTAAATTCAGAACTATTGCAGATGAATTTCAAGATTAACAAGCCAATGAATGATGATTGGGTTATATGAATGGCATGTATTATTATTGATTTAGTGCTCATCATGTTACAATTTAGCCCATTTGCACTCCTCACAACTTTCTTTCTTATGCTTTTTCAAAGAGCTGCACACAAAAAAATCTGTCTTTTTTCCTGACCTCCATACAACAGTTCTTGAGAATGCTATAGGTTTGTTCAAGTTAGACTACGGTTAAGAATTAAATATTCAAAATCTGCATTGAACTCTACCTTAGTTAACCAAAAAGACATTGTACAACTTTGATATACAATGTTTTTTGGCTGTCTAAGTAGTTACCTAATTCCATAATTGTGCCAAGTTCTTCTTCATTTAGTGTTTATTTTATATGAAATGAGGTCTTGATTTATTTTTCTAAATTTAAAGGATGTGTCTTAAGATATTTAATATTTATATATATTTATTTATTTATTGTCACCTTAATTTTTGTTGTTGCTACTCAACTTGCCATCTTTCATATGCTACCAATTTTTATTTTATTTTATTTTATTTTTTTAATGCCACCATAAGCTACCTGAATCTTAAGCACTACACCATGAGGCATTGTTTTTCAACAATTGGCATTATCACCATGCATTGTCCACATGGCAATAGCAAAAAATTCAAATGTTATTATTGTCATTCATCTTATACCCTCCAAAAAATTCAAATGTTATTATTGTCATTCATCTTATAGCCTCTTAATGTAGGTAATCTATTCACTTTTCTTTACAAACAACCAAAGGGAGTATTTAAGAGTCAAAAATTAATACAATCAACTTTAGTGATAATATTAATAGTTGCCATATGGTATGCAACTTAAATTTATGACAACTTGTGGTAGTACTGATAAAAATCATGGTAGAATAAGCTAAATGACAAGTTAGAGAAGCAATAGCAACATTCTATTTTTTTATTTACTTTATTCATTATTTATTGTCTTTTTATTTAAATTTAGAATGACTTTAAAAAAATACATCTTTATTTAAATTTTAATATAATAGATTTTATCAACAAAAATATAATAATTATTATTAATAAAACCTTTGTTATTATTAATTGCCACATATTAATTATTCTTATTAAGTTCAAAAGCAAATAAATAGAAAAAACCATTGTTAAATAAAGAATCTATATTCATTATTATTGCTTGATATAAATATAAATTTATATTTTAATTTTATTTCAAATTCTATCTAATTTAAAATATAAAAAATAGATTTGTATTATGTTCTATAAGAATTTTGTATAAGATTATTATTGACATCTATGACAATTCAAAACATATGATTATTTTTTTATAAAACTATCATTTATACACTAAAAATCTATTAAAAATTGATGTTTAATACCACTACTTTATATATTTAATATTTCTATTACACAAATAAGAAGTGTTAGGTAAAAGGTAAATGAAGGTAGATTTAAGAATATCTTGTAGAATAGCTTTTTAAATTTTTTATAGATGTGGATTTGACTTTATATGTGTTTGTGGTTAATTGGTAGATTAGAAATTTAGCAAAGTTGGCCATGTGTTGCACATATTGGTGACTTGTGGTATAAGTTGACCATCTGGTGTACATGTAGATAACTTATCTTGCAACTTAGACATGTATTGGAGGTCCTATAAAATGCTGACACATAACTCATACTCAAATAATATATATGGAGGTAAGAATGAAGCCTTCTTCACTCTTGTGCACACCTTTCTTGTTCTTAATCTTGTTTCAAAAATCTCTAATTGTCTTATCTTTGGCAATAGCCATTCTAGTTTCAATATTGTACCATCTTTGAGTGATTTTCTACTCTTTTTGAGTAACACAAGAGTGTGTTAAAGACTTTATTGTTTGTGATTTAATTACAAATTTAAATATAATTATTATTAATCTTAAAATAAAATATAATATAATTATATTAAAATATTCTAAAAATAAACAAATATTTATATTATTACTTTTTATATATTAAGTAATTTATTTATGTAAAAATATTATATTTCTAAATAAAAAATAATATATAAATTAAAGTTGTTTTTTAAAAAATACATTAAATGTAAAATTACTTTAAATTTTCTATCAATTTATAAATAAAAAATAAAAATAATAACATATTAAAATATATTTAATATAAAAAGAATTATATTAAATTATCTAATTAAAATTAAATAATTTAATTGGTAAATTTTATTGTTTATCACCAAATAAGGTGCATAAATTTAAATTATAGTGCTTCAGAGCTTAAACAAGGTTTTTCTTTATACATCCAGAAATTATAAATTAAAATATGAAAAATAAAAGATTCTTCAAACTTCTAGAAAATTCTTTTGTATTTGAAAAAATATTTAGAAGATTTTTTTGACATGAGTTTTTTATTTTATATTAGAAGGAAAAATAAAGAGTATATTAATTTTTTCAATTTTTATTTTCAATAAATCCATAAATAATCTTCTTGATTTTTTTATTTTAATTTTTAATTTTTTTCCTTATTGTTGTAATATAGACAACTTTGCAAATTTGTTTATATATTTTTTAATATATATATATATATATTCTTAGAGAAATTTATTATAATTGAAAGATTATAAATTATCTAAATTTAAAATAATATCTTATCTTTTATTAAAATTTTAATTTAATCTTAATTTTAAAAAATATTTAAAATATTTTATTTTTTCTTAGAAATTACAGATATCTTTATAAGAATTTATACTAGTAAAACCCAATAAATTTCTCAAATTTGAGGTTATGGATTATTCTTCTTTCAATTTAACTTCTGAATATACATTAATAAACATACATAAATAGATTATTGTTTTTATTAAATAATCTATGAGTAAAGATAGAAATAATATCTAAGATTAAAATTGATGCCACAAGATTGTACTATCATTAGAATGTCATAAAAAAGTTATAATATCATTTAAAAGAATCATGTTAGATAATTAAATAAATACCAGTTTTTTTTTGTCATTATTAACTACTTAATAAAAAAAAACATCTAAAACTAGAGAACTAAATAAGATTCATAAAATAAGAAATAAATCTTAAAGTTATTTAATAATAAGTGTAATTATGTTCTACACTTAGAACTTTAAACTACTTTGATAGATCTGTTCTGATTATTTATATATAAATAACTATATATATATATATATATATATATATATACATAGATTATACTGGCAATTAATTTTTTATAAAATATTTAGTAATTTGTAATTAATTCTTGATTTTTAATTGAATCTACATTGAAAATTCCTATCTATTTATACATGAATTTTATCCTTGATATTACACTTATTTATTACATGAAATTCATATTATTATCTATTTTAATAACTTAATTCATAATATACTTTTATATGTATTCAAAATAAGCTTCAAAAAAAGCTTCAAAATTATTATAAATCTTATAATTCAATGCAATTGGTGGCTAACATGTATTTTAATCTTTAGGGTTTCAATCAAATCTTTTAAGTAATATTTAATTTATTAAAATTTTATCCCAAGTCAACCAAATAAAAATTCCATTAAATATGAAGTAATTCCTACATCAAATAAAATTTAAATTTTGGTTAACATAATTAAATACTAGTTCTAAGTAAATTTAATATATTTTAATTATATCAATATTATAAAATTTATAAATCTTAATTAATTTTAGGAAACCTTTTTTTATTCTAAATTAATATTTATTCCAAATCTAATTCTAAAGAAATCTTAAGCAAATATTTATTCTAATCATATGAAAAAAAATGCTATCAAATCTAGTCTCAAATTTAAATTATTAAAAATTAAATTCTATTTTGGTTTTCAAAATTAAAATAAAGATAATCACATTATTTTATCTCCTTATCTATTTTATTTTTGAGAATTTTTTATACAACTATAACATAAGCTACAATTAATAAGTTAAAAAATGACAAGTAAAATTGTGTAGGAAGTAATGTAAGGTTAAAATTAAACATACTTGTGTGCATTAAAAGAGGGATCAGCAACAATAGAGCATTTTTTTATATTTTAATCTAGCTTGTTTAGAAAGTGAAAAAAACTCATCAATAGAAAATTCAATGATAATTATTTTTTAAAATTGCTCAGATAGGTAATAGAGCTTAAAGATTGAAATTTGTAGCAATTCAAATATGGAACAAAGTAATCTAGGAATAAATATAATATTTTTTAATTTAAATCTTTTAGTTTTATAATTTTTATTTGATATATAACTAAATAGAAGAAATATTATAATTACATACAATTCATCTTATATAGATATTAATGTTTAAATTTAAATAATTTTAAAAATCAATAGAAATTAAAAAATAAAATATTTTTTAATATTTAATCTAATTTAACTCTTTTCTACATAAATATATATTTATGTAATAAAAATTATCATATTTTAACCATTATATTTTTTAATTGGTATCTAAAATATTATATTAGTAAAGAACCCATCAAATTTCATTCACCTCATAAATTCAATTTGGCTCATATCATTCAAATCCAATTAAGAAATTAAAATAACAACATGTATTTTTTTTAAATGTAACAAGATCTACTTCTACTTTTAGATTTCTTCTATAATATTTTGACACTCTATTAGTTGCATCTATAATAAAATTAACCATATAGTAAGTAATTACCACCAAAATAGAATTCTACAAATATTTTGTAAATAATAGAACTAAACCAAGAATCATGATGTTTTTCACCATAGATTATAATTTGAGCCTAATAAGTCACTTACTACTTGATATTGCATTCAAAGCTAGAAATAACATTCTATTGTCATAAAAATATTAAAAAACTATATTTGAACATTATATCCAAAAAACATGTTTATATTTTTATTTTTAAAATAAATATTAAATAATAATAATAATAATAATCATCATAATAATAATAATAATTTATATATATATATATATATGTTACCTTCTCTTTTAATCTGAAAAATATGTACAAAAATTTGCAAATGCAGTTGCAAGGCTTAGCTAAGAGCAAGAATATTAACATTTAATTTCAAAAGTTAAAATTAGAGTTAAATAATAAAATGACAAGGATATATTAAACCTTCCTTCTATATCTAATTTGAGACTTTATTTATATTATTATTGTATGTATGTATATATATATATATATATATATATATATATTCTTCTTCTTTAATACTTAAGCTATTATACACAAATATATATATATATATATATATATATATACCCCATCAATATGTCAATTATATAACATTTTCTCAATTTAAATTAATACTTTTTACTTCTCTATCAATAATTGAATCTCATATGAATATTACTACTAAATTAAAAATTAAATATAAAATTTCAAATATATTATCAAATTTAATATATCCTAAAAATATATTTAAATTTATAAGTATCTAATCTTCTTAACCATGAAAATTATTCTAAAAATCAAATGCAACATATTTAACCTTAAAATTTAGAATCAAGGACAAATTGTAACTCTATACTTAAACTTTTCTAAAAAATTTGTAATACCTAATGTAAATGTAAAATTCAAAAAACATTTATAAATTTTTAAAAAATCTTAATTAATCTAGAGAAAAGTATTGCTTGTTCTTTTCTATCCAAAAAAAACTTTTTTTTAAATATCACATATCTAAATGATTAGAAACAAGCATAGTAATTCCAGGCTTTTGAAATTTTACTAAGTTTACATTATTCTTGACATGGAGCAACAAGAAAATGCTTGGTCCAATCAATAAAAATGTTAATGTATAGATCACAACTATTTCTTATAACTAATTTTATAAAATAGGTTTACAAGTAAAGAAATTCTTGTACATGTATTCACCATTTAAAAAAAACAACTTTGTGACTCTTTCCAAATTGTTCATTGCAAACACCATAGTAACAATAGTTACTAATTATTGTTGACACACTTCACTCAAAGCTGTACTTTCTTATATTTCATTTACATTGTAGATCATTGGCACACTATTTTCCGTACATATGTGTGCATCATTATTGGTTGAACAACTATAACATACTAACCTAACCTATATCAATGTCACCTTGCAAGCCATAACAAAAGACAAATAAAATACAATAATCAAATTGACACAATAAGGGCTTTAAGTGTGTGAAATATGAACTCAAAATTGTATTAGATTTGTATTTGTAAGTTGCATAAGCAAAAGGCTTATTCCAAGGGATTCTCTTGTTGAAATATATCAATTGCAAGTTTTGTCTTGTGCCAATGAACAAGAAGTCTTGCATAAACTCATAGCATGCATAATAAAAACTGCAATTGAAGCATTTTCTTAACCACACTAGTCATGCCAATGTCATTCTGTGTTCCAACAAGGTGAACAATTTGTTCAAAGCAACTAGTTGCAACCAACAGTAATGACAAAGAAGCCATCACTACTACATTGTCAAATGCATATAGACATTACTAATCAATACAAAAACAACACTATTAATGATTGGCATGTATTTGTCAAGTGTACTGACACCAAGATGAATATTATTCATGGATGTTGGGAACATTAAAAAGTCAAGAATTTTTTATTAAAAAAGAAGAAGAAGAAGAAGAAAGATTGGTTGGAGTATAAGACCTGTAGAAATGAGAAAGGAAAAGGAAAGAAGGCAGATCACAAGACTGGTACATGGACATGACCAATGAATTAAACAATGCTGGGATTGGATAGGATTGGAGGAATTGGGAAGTAAACGTGGTGGCATGAACGTGAGGGACGGAGGGAGGGGAGGTTTGCGGAACGGTGTTGGGAACGGAACGGAAAGGGCCGGGGCGAGCGAAACCCTAAACGGGGCGAGGCAGGGGTTAATCGGAGAAGCTTGGAACCGTGGTTCCTCTTTCGCCTTCGCGCACTTCGCTTAGCCCCCCTCCCATCGGATCGCCAGCACCATGAAGGTGAGACTCTTGCACGCTTCCTTCCATCTCCATGTTCTATTGTTCGCCTGCGCTGCTCTCTGTACCTCTCTGTTTCCGGTCTTCCTAATTTGGTTGCGTTCCTGACTGCAGCTCAACATCGCCAACCCCACTACGGGGTGCCAGAAGAAGGTTGAGATCGATGACGACGCTAAGCTGTAAGTGGCTTGGTTCTTTGCGACCCTTTGCAGTCTGTCGGTGGATGTTCGCCTGCAATTTTACGTGCTCTCTTGTTCGCGCCTGCGTTTTGCACTGCTTTTTAGGGTTTGGAGTTTTGCAAACGTATCACCCCTTTCAGATAGGCAGTGCGAGATTCAGGAATGCGCCACCTTTATATACGCCTAGCATGGGAGCTCTCTTATCGGTCTTCGGCTTTGTTTGGTGCTTGTGTTCAGTCGCCAATTCTACGACAAGAGATTGGCCCAGGAGGTCAGCGGTGACCAGCTGGGAGATGAGTTCAAGGGGTATGTCTTCAAGATCATGGGAGGCTGCGACAAGCAGGGTTTCCCAATGAAGCAGGGAGTTCTCACTCAAGGCCGTGTGCAGCTCCTGATGCACAGAGGTATGGCGATAGATAGACACGGGTGTTGGTGTCATGAAGTAGGCTAGTCTGAACGAGACATTTATGTCCTCGCTGCTCCTCTTGTGCAACAAGCGTTGAGTGGGGTTGTGGAGTGGTTTGATGGGCTCAGTATGGGTGCGAGAATTTAGTTCTCCCTTTTGTAACGATTATTGTGTGTTGTTGCAGGGGTCTCTTGCTTCAGGGGATACGGGAGGCGCAACGGGGAGCGGAGGCGTAAGTCCGTGAGGGGATGCATCGTTAGCCCAGACCTCTCGGTGTTGAACCTGGTTATCGTCAAGCAAGGTCAGTCAGTGTCTTTGCTAGGATAAATGAATCAACGTCCACGGAGAGGTTCGTCGGAGGCTGCTAATTTCCTTTCCCTGTCCGTGCAATGGCATTGAGGTGGCTGGAAGCAGGTGGTTTGTGGGTACGTCGGGGCCGCGTTGCCAAGCAGCAAGGTCGTTGTTAGGATCCTCCTGCGCCGCTAGTTTATTGAGTTGGATCCGGTATAGTTGTGTCGAATATGCTAGTTTGTTTTTGGGGGGGAGGGGGTGGGGATGATTATGAACCCACTTCTGGCTGTGGTTGTCGCAGGTGATAATGACTTGCCTGGACTCACTGATATTGAGAAGCCCAGAATGAGGGGTCCGAAGAGAGCCACCAAAATTCGCAAGCTCTTCAATCTCACCAAGGAGGATGATGTGAGGAAATACGTCAACACCTATCGTCGCAGCTTTGTATCGGCCACAGGTACAGTCATGGCTCCTGATGTGGGTGTCGTATTTTGCCATGCTTCCTTTCGTGCAGTCGCCGATGTAGAGCGGGGGCCATTGTTGCGAGGAGCCCTCTACTGACGTCTGCGTGCGTGCTTTCAGGCAAGAAGAGGAGCAAGGCACCGAAGATCCAGAGGCTTGTGACTCCTTTGACTTTGCAGAGGAAGCGCCGTAGAGTGGCAATCAAGAAGGCGCGTGTCGCCAAAGCCAAGACCGAGGCAGCAGAGTACCAGAAACTCTTGGCTCTTCGCATTAAGGAGCAGCGGGAGCACCGTAGTGAGAGTTTGGCCAAGAAGCGTGCTTCACGCGCATCGCTTGCCAAGCCCGAGGCTTAGACCAATAGTCAAGCTATTAGGTTGTTTCGGCATGCAGCCCGAATTGAGTCGGGTCTTTAATTCATCATGTTCCAATTTTAAAGTTTGTTGACTGTTGTGAATGTCGAGGGTGGCAGTGGGACCCTGCCAAACTATCGTTGCGAGGGCTATGTTTTCTCCTCTTGGTTTCTCAGATTTGCAATGGGGTGGGAGGTAGAATTCGAGGTTTTTTCTCTTTGCCCAAACACGATGGCAGGTCGATGCAATTTACGTATTGGGGAAAATCATGTAAAATGTGAATGTTTTTCACCCAACGGACGTTTAGTGAACAGTGGGCCAATGACTTATCAGTGCGCCTCTTTTGGAAAAGGCGTGTTCTTCCCCAGTTTTCGGGACCTGTGACAGGACCTCCCGCAGCGCAGGTTTAATGGTTCTGCCAGGCACCGTGTTGTGATGTTGAGTGATAGTTTCTTTGATCAGATGCCCCAGGTACCTTGGAGGTGAGTGCGTCATGCTTTTCTGACGGAGGAGCATGGTATACCACCCCGCTGTCCACCACGCACATAGATCCTACAACTTTGTATACGGACTCCAAGCTTGCTCATGGTTTTTGATTTTGGCGGAGCAATGACAGTTCCTCATGGATGCAGATCATGAATGGATCGCGTTAAACATACCCACTCGAGCTTTGCCAAAGCCCTGCGCGTCGCTGAGTTGAAAAGCCTCTGCTCGTCAGCCACTGATTTTCCGCCCCTCGCCTCCCAAACCCCGTCGCTCTCCTTCCGTTCTGGTTGCTGTTCGCATTCCCATGGAAGCGCCGCCAAGGGTCAAGCTGAACAGGAGGCTATCAATGGCGTTTTGACATCGGCTTGGCCTTCCCGCTATCTGCGTCGCTCTGCTTTACCGGTTCTTCTTGCAAGGATCTGGAACGTTGGAAACTGCAGGAAGTTTGGGAATTGGCACAGGAGAGCTTGGTTGTATGGTTGTATAGCAGTTGGTTGGATTGTGGAGGAGTAGGGCTTGGTTGTCATGCAGGTGGTTGGATTGTGGAAGAGTAGGGCTTGGTTATATTGCAGGTGGTTGGATTGTGCAACATTTGCCAAGGTGGATTGCTCAGTGGATTTTGTTTAATTTTGTTCTGTTTATGTTGTAACAATTGTTTATTTTAGTTTTATTTTAGTGTGGTTTCGGTTGTCTCTTGGTCCCAATTGGGTCTCAATGAAGTTGCCAATTTTTTAGAATCTGGAGTGAATGTTTGCAATTGTGCAACACTAGGTGATTTTATGAAAATGCAAAACAATATTTTAGAGTTGCTTTGAATTATGATAAATATGGTTTTTACAATTCAATCATCTGAAGGGTTGTGGTTGTGGTGTTGGTGTTGAGAAGCTTTTAAATTGAATTGGAAGTATTTTTGAAGTTGGTAAAGAAATTGAGTGTCTATTGCAATTCTTAAAGCATAGGTTAGATGGTGGTATATGCCTACCATACTTCTTGAATTGAATTCTTATCCTAGGTTGAAGTTTCATTTATTTATTTTTTATTTTATAAGTTTTTTATTGATGATGTTGGTTGTATTTGGAAAGTTTAATACCATTGTGAGCTCATTGGGGGAAGTAAAGAAATGTTGGGATTGTGGAAATATTCATACAAGTGGTGTGATTTTAGAGTGGATTGTGTGATTTTGATTGATCTAAACATGCTAGTGCTATGTATTCCATATTCTTCCATGCAAGATTGATATTCAAACAATGTTAAAGCACTCAACATATTGATCACTTTGGAGAAGAACAATGGGCAATGCAAAGACTTGCAACATATCAAAGATGGTTGGTTTTTTTGTGCATCTTTTTAGATTCATTTGAAATCTTTTAGTACAATACATATTGGATTCATGAATGCTATATGTAGACAAAAAGAAAAGATAGAACATCCTCTAAATGTCTCTTCAATGCATCAATATCTTTTATTTGGTATATTTGTTTATGTGCAAGAATGTTTAAAATATTTTATATTTGTATACATGACTTTTAATTGGAATATTTGGTTCTTGATTTAGTTTGTATTTTTTAAATTATTTTATTTAGTTACTACTTTGTGCATTGTATTTTTAAAAAAAATATATTTAAGTTAGATTATTATTATTATTATTATTATTATTATTAATTTAATACTTATTATGCCTCATATTAAGGAGCATTCTAAATTATATATTCTTTGGTATTTGTTTTATTTTGTTTTTTCTTTCTTCCTTATTTTAGATGTTATTAATAAATTACTTTCATACTAGTCAAAGATAAATAAGACTTTATAATCACACGGAAATTCTTTAAATGACTTAGAAGTGGCTATTTTCCTATAAAATTAATATATAATAATCATGACTTTTTGTTCTTGTACCATTATTCAAGCCTCCTTATTAGTATTTGCCTTAATGAAATATACTTACTTAATCAATTGTAGGTGTAGTCTATAAAGAATCTAACAAAAATAATAAGTCTAATAAAAGTGGTTACACCATCTTCTATTCTATTTATTACATGGATAATTGCTTATTATTGAATTCACATTTAAGACCTATTTTGTCTAATTGATTATATCATTGAAGACCTTGATAGCTAATAATGAATTCTTAAACCAAGTTTATAGAACCAATATTTTTTGTAAAGTACTATAAGTCTCAACCTTGGTTCAAACCAATATATACTATTTGTTTCTTTTAAGTTCCTTTGTCATATTCACTTCTGTGTAAAGTGGATAATCAAATTTAATAGAATCTCAACTTTGATCATAGTTTCTTTTCAGTTTTTTAACATTATAAGATATTATGAGGTATATAGTGCAGTACAAGTTGCTAGTGTATTCTGATTATTTTATGATGTGCATCAAGTCATTTAAAACAAAAACTGATGGTATGTAATTTAAAAATATTCAACTTTAGACGAAATATTCAAAACTCAACAACACCAGTGAGTACTACTTGACAATAAATGTTTTTACATTTTACATGATTTTCCCCAATACGTAAATTGCATCGACCTGCCATCGTGTTTGGGCAAAGAGAAAAAACCTCGAATTCTACCTCCCACCCCATTGCAAATCTGAGAAACCAAGAGGAGAAAACATAGCCCTCGCAACGATAGTTTGGCAGGGTCCCACTGCCACCCTCGACATTCACAACAGTCAACAAACTTTAAAATTGGAACATGATGAATTAAAGACCCGACTCAATTCGGGCTGCATGCCGAAACAACCTAATAGCTTGACTATTGGTCTAAGCCTCGGGCTTGGCAAGCGATGCGCGTGAAGCACGCTTCTTGGCCAAACTCTCACTACGGTGCTCCCGCTGCTCCTTAATGCGAAGAGCCAAGAGTTTCTGGTACTCTGCTGCCTCGGTCTTGGCTTTGGCGACACGCGCCTTCTTGATTGCCACTCTACGGCGCTTCCTCTGCAAAGTCAAAGGAGTCACAAGCCTCTGGATCTTCGGTGCCTTGCTCCTCTTCTTGCCTGAAAGCACGCACGCAGACGTCAGTAGAGGGCTCCTCGCAACAATGGCCCCCGCTCTACATCGGCGACTGCACGAAAGGAAGCATGGCAAAATACGACACCCACATCAGGAGCCATGACTGTACCTGTGGCCGATACAAAGCTGCGACGATAGGTGTTGACGTATTTCCTCACATCATCCTCCTTGGTGAGATTGAAGAGCTTGCGAATTTTGGTGGCTCTCTTCGGACCCCTCATTCTGGGCTTCTCAATATCAGTGAGTCCAGGCAAGTCATTATCACCTGCGACAACCACAGCCAGAAGTGGGTTCATAATCATCCCCACCCCCTCCCCCCCAAAAACAAACTAGCATATTCGACACAACTATACCGGATCCAACTCAATAAACTAGCGGCGCAGGAGGATCCTAACAACGACCTTGCTGCTTGGCAACGCGGCCCCGACGTACCCACAAACCACCTGCTTCCAGCCACCTCAATGCCATTGCACGGACAGGGAAAGGAAATTAGCAGCCTCCGACGAACCTCTCCGTGGACGTTGATTCATTTATCCTAGCAAAGACACTGACTGACCTTGCTTGACGATAACCAGGTTCAACACCGAGAGGTCTGGGCTAACGATGCATCCCCTCACGGACTTACGCCTCCGCTCCCCGTTGCGCCTCCCGTATCCCCTGAAGCAAGAGACCCCTGCAACAACACACAATAATCGTTACAAAAGGGAGAACTAAATTCTCGCACCCATACTGAGCCCATCAAACCACTCCACAACCCCACTCAACGCTTGTTGCACAAGAGGAGCAGCGAGGACATAAATGTCTCGTTCAGACTAGCCTACTTCATGACACCAACACCCGTGTCTATCTATCGCCATACCTCTGTGCATCAGGAGCTGCACACGGCCTTGAGTGAGAACTCCCTGCTTCATTGGGAAACCCTGCTTGTCGCAGCCTCCCATGATCTTGAAGACATACCCCTTGAACTCATCTCCCAGCTGGTCACCGCTGACCTCCTGGGCCAATCTCTTGTCGTAGAATTGGCGACTGAACACAAGCACCAAACAAAGCCGAAGACCGATAAGAGAGCTCCCATGCTAGGCGTATATAAAGGTGGCGCATTCCTGAATCTCGCACTGCCTATCTGAAAGGGGTGATACGTTTGCAAAACTCCAAACCCTAAAAAGCAGTGCAAAACGCAGGCGCGAACAAGAGAGCACGTAAAATTGCAGGCGAACATCCACCGACAGACTGCAAAGGGTCGCAAAGAACCAAGCCACTTACAGCTTAGCGTCGTCATCGATCTCAACCTTCTTCTGGCACCCCGTAGTGGGGTTGGCGATGTTGAGCTGCAGTCAGGAACGCAACCAAATTAGGAAGACCGGAAACAGAGAGGTACAGAGAGCAGCGCAGGCGAACAATAGAACATGGAGATGGAAGGAAGCGTGCAAGAGTCTCACCTTCATGGTGCTGGCGATCCGATGGGAGGGGGGCTAAGCGAAGTGCGCGAAGGCGAAAGAGGAACCACGGTTCCAAGCTTCTCCGATTAACCCCTGCCTCGCCCCGTTTAGGGTTTCGCTCGCCCCGGCCCTTTCCGTTCCGTTCCCAACACCGTTCCGCAAACCTCCCCTCCCTCCGTCCCTCACGTTCATGCCACCACGTTTACTTCCCAATTCCTCCAATCCTATCCAATCCCAGCATTGTTTAATTCATTGGTCATGTCCATGTACCAGTCTTGTGATCTGCCTTCTTTCCTTTTCCTTTCTCATTTCTACAGGTCTTATACTCCAACCAATCTTTCTTCTTCTTCTTCTTCTTTTTTAATAAAAAATTCTTGACTTTTTAATGTTCCCAACATCCATGAATAATATTCATCTTGGTGTCAGTACACTTGACAAATACATGCCAATCATTAATAGTGTTGTTTTTGTATTGATTAGTAATGTCTATATGCATTTGACAATGTAGTAGTGATGGCTTCTTTGTCATTACTGTTGGTTGCAACTAGTTGCTTTGAACAAATTGTTCACCTTGTTGGAACACAGAATGACATTGGCATGACTAGTGTGGTTAAGAAAATGCTTCAATTGCAGTTTTTATTATGCATGCTATGAGTTTATGCAAGACTTCTTGTTCATTGGCACAAGACAAAACTTGCAATTGATATATTTCAACAAGAGAATCCCTTGGAATAAGCCTTTTGCTTATGCAACTTACAAATACAAATCTAATACAATTTTGAGTTCATATTTCACATACTTAAAGCCCTTATTGTGTCAATTTTGTATGAGATTATTTTATTGAACTTTTTTAAAAGTCTTATTTAATAAAATAATAAGCAATTTTTTGTGGTGCAATATGTTGTATTAAAATTAACTATAACTTGTTTATATCTATGGATAACAATTATAAGTGAGTATTCATGTATCTTATGTACAAATAAATTGCTATTGTAATGTATATATCTAATTTTACAATCATATATATATGTATATATATATATATATATATATATATATATATAGTCCTATTTGACTATGACTTATAAGGCTTTTTTTATTAAATCCTCCTTCTAATTGTGGTTCTATTATTATTGCAGAGACAAGGTAATTTTTCAAACATGTTTTGAATACCTTTTTATGTATGTACTTGTTGAAGGAAAGAACTCTTTAAGTAGTTGCTAATGGTCAATAGAGTATAAGTGTTGTTAGGGATATCCCATAAGGTTAGGTGCTGGTCTATAGTGCATTAGAGTACAAGGAGAAGGCTGGTCCTAGGAGATATCCTATATGGGTTGTAGCACTTGGTACCTTGGTACTAGTATATAAGGAAAGGGTTGGCATGGGAAGAATTATCTCATACCACACTCTATTTGTTAAAGTGCAACCTTCCTGGTCCTAACTTACTTATGTAGAGTATGCTTTCTATGTTTCAACAGGTTATGGGCCCACATTCTCTTACCAAGTAAGTTGTTCTTGCATTATTTCTTTGTTGCTTGTTTTTGGTGGTTGAGATCTTATGGTAGAGTATTGCTAGTGAATTATTGAAGTCATTGTTCCTGGATATGTGAGTGTATGAGCTTAGTGCAAGACCTTGATAGTGTCTTTGCTGAAGGAGCACTAGTATTTGAGAGTTTATGAGAAAGTGAGTCATTTTGAGTGAAGTGATGTGAGAGAGACGTTTGAAAGTCATAAAATCACATTACAAACCATTTCCCATGATTTAGACGTAATTTGGACTCAAAATATGCAAAAAGTTGCAAAACAGCGAATTCTGGGTTTGTAGTTCAGCAATCTTTAAGTAGTCATATCTTTTGTATTACAACTCCAAATCAAAAGTTTTTTGGACCTACTTTTAGCTTGAGATGGCATCTTTTGAGGGTGATAGCTTAAGAGTTGTTGAAAAGTTTAGAGGTGACAACTTTCACCACTGGAAGGCCAAAATGGAGCTACTTTTGGCGTCATTGGATCTTTGGGAGATAGTAGATGAGGAGGAACTTACACCTGGGGTAGAGGCAAGCATCAAGGAGCAAAAGGACTTCAAAAGACGAGAGAAGAAGGCTTTTGGCATAATTGCCACCAATTTAGATGAAAGAAACTTTGCTCATGTCATTTCTTGCAAAGGGGCAGCAGATGCATGGAAGACTCTTTGCAATGTCTATGAAAGTAGGAATCTCTCCAATGTGCTATGGTCAAGGCAAAAATTCTTCACCGTGAAGATGGAAGAAGGTGAAGATCTCATGGCTCATGTGAATAAGGTAAAAGTACTTACAAACCAACTTGCTGTTGTTGACAAGCCTTTACTTGAAGAAGATGTTGTGATGACATTGCTTTCAAGCCTTCCGGACTCCTATTCCTCCCTCATTGTAGGATTGGAGTTCATTTCAAGGAAAGACCTTACTTTGGATTATGTCACGGCAAGACTATCCCATGAAGTGACCAAAAGAAAACAAAAGGAGTCTATTGGGGAGCAATCAGTACTATTTACAAGACCAAGTAAGGCAAGTGCCCCTTTTCAACGTTATCCTCCTAAAACTTGTTACATTTGTGGAAAACTAGGCCATTTTGCTAGAAATTGTTTCAAGGCAAAGAGAGGAGAAAGAGAGAATGCCAACAATGCTTTTCATGACCATGGAAGTGAAGACTTTGCATTCATGGCAAAACAAACTCCTTCCATGCTTGATATGAGCAAATGGATTGTGGATTCCGGATGTACCAAACACATGACTCCATACAAGTGTTCATTTAACACTTATCAACCAATTCCAGCAACCAAGGTTTGGTTAGGTGATAATAGTATGGTACAAGCCATTGGAATTGGCACCATTGTAGTGGAGGTGGTGGTGAAGGGCATAAGCAAGAGAATCACTCTCAAGGATGTGTTGCATGTACCAAAGATGAAGAAGAACCTCCTTTCGGTGAATAAACTTGTAACTCATGGGTGCAAAGTGCAATTTAACATGAATGGATGTTTTGTGAGAACCATAGAAGGCAAAAAAGTAGCAAAAGGGACTAGGGATGGCAATCTCTATATTATCAATTGCAAGAGGATCAATGGAGTGGAAGTTACTGCCTTTGCTGAATTTCCATCAAATGAAGACAAGGTAGGCATTTGGCATCAAAGACTTGGGCATTTGAATGCCAAAAGCATGAAGGAGCTTCAATCCATGGTAAGTGGCTTAGACCTTGGAAATTCTACCATGAATCTTGCTTGTGAGGGATGCATTCAAGGCAAACAACATAGGACACCATTTCCTAGTGGAGTTGCAACAAGAGCAAACCAATTGCTAGAGCTTGTGCATTCGGATGTTTTTGGACCCATGAGGACACCATCTATGAGTGGAGTAAGGTACTTTGTCACATTTATTGATGACTTCGCAAGGAAGGTATGGATTTACATCATCAAGGCCAAGAGTGAGTGTTTTGCCAAGTTTAAGGAGTGGAAAGCACTTGTGGAGAAGCAATGTGAGCACAAGATTAAGGTGCTGTGATCGGACAATGGAGGTGAGTATTTGTCCAAACACTTTGATGAGTTATTGAAGCATGAAGGCATTGCAAGACAAACCTCCACTCCCTACACCCCACAACAAAATGGAGTTACTGAAAGAGCAAATCGTACCATTGTGGAGATGGCAAGGAGTATGATTCATGCTCAAAAACTTGGGTATGAGTATTGGGCGGAAGCTGTGGTAAATGCCGTGTATACAAGAAATAGGTGTTCCACAAGTGTACTTGAAGGAATGACTCCCCAAGAAGCTTGGACTAGTAACAAACCTTGCATATCCCGCATGAGGATTTTTAAGTGCATTGCATATGTCAAGGTTCCAGATAGTATGAGAGGCAAACTTGATGCAAAGGGCACAAGATGTGTATTCCTTGGTTATTGTGAAGGCACCAAGGCATATAGGCTCATGTGTTTAGATACCAAAAAGATCATCAAAAGTCGTGATATAGAATTCTTGGAGCATAAGAGTGGTAGTGAAAAGTGGGAGATGTGTCCAAGTGGGAGTAGTGGTGTGTTTGTGGACACATCTTCAATTCCAGCAAACAAACAAAAAGATGAAGAAGAGCCCAATACTATGAAGACTTCAATTCCAGCAAGATACAACAAGGACAATCAAGAAAATGAAGATGAAGAATATCAACCAATGAGTAAGACAAAGAACTCCATGAGCCATACAAGGCAGCAAGAGGTGCATGAAGGCTCATCTCCTTTACATGAAAGAAGATATCCAACACGTGAGAGAAGACCACAAGGTGAATGGTGGAAGAACCACATCTTTCCACAAGTAAGTGAAGACCATGCCAATGTTGCTCTTCTTGATGATCCATTGACTTTGTGTGATGCAATGAGGTGTGGTGATGCAATGAAGTGGGAGATTGCCATGCAAGAAGAATACAAATCTCTTATAGACAATGAGACATGGGATTTGACTCCACTTCCACCAAATCGATCAGCAATTAGATGTAAGTGGGTGTTTAGAACCAAGAGAGATGCTATGGACAATGTTGTGAGGTACAAGGTAAGATTGGTTGCCAAAGGCTACTCACAAGTTGCTGGAGTGGACTTTAATGAGACATTTGTACCCGTGGCCAAGTTCACCACCATTAGAACCATAGTAGCAATTGGAGCATCAATGGACCTTGAAATGCATCAAATGGACGTCAAGACAATATTTTTGAATGGAGAATTGGAAGAAGACATCTACATGGAGCAACCTCAAGGATTTATTGAACAAGACAAACACCACCTTGTTTGCAAGTTGAAGAAGTCATTGTATGGATTGAAGCAATCACCAAGAGCATGGTACCAACGCATTGACTCATTCTTTGTGAAGGAAGGTTTTGTAAGGAGTGAAGCTGACCATTCTTTGTATGTATTGCAAGCCAAGGACTTCTTGCTGGTTGTGATCCTCTATGTAGATGATTTAATCATCTTAAGCAACACCATGGTAAGATTGGATTGGTTGAAGAAGAAATTAGAGAGAGAGTTTGAGATGAGTGATTTGAGAGAGCTCCATTATTGTTTGGGTGTGGAATTCACAAGAAGTAGAGAATCAAAGACCATCACATTGAGCCAAAGCAAGTAAATTGAAGAAGTGTTGAAACAATTCAACATGGGAGATTACAAGCCCATTGGAACTCCTTTGGAGGCCAACTTGAAGTTGATGAAGCTCACGGATGAGGAGTATACAGAAGTTAAGCATCAAATGCAAGGCATACCATACAAGGCAACAATAGGCTCACTCATGTATGCAATGGTAGGCACAAGGATGGATCTTGCATTTGTAGTAAGTGTTGTAAGCCAACACATGGAAAAACCAAGTCCTATGCATTGGGCAACCATACAAAGAATCATGAGATACTTGAAAGGCTCTTTGAACCTCAAACTATGTCTTGGAGGAGATAATATTGCATTACATGGATATTGTGATGCGGATTGGGCTGGAGATGCAAACGATAGAAGATCAACAATGGGCTATGTATTCTTTGTTGGAGTGGGAGCCATATCTTGGAATTACAAGAGACAACCAACCATTGCAAGGTCCACAATGGAGGCGGAGTACATGGCAGCAAATCATGGAGCAATGGAGGCAATTTGGTTGAGGTTGTTATTGGAAGATATTGGACTTGTGCAATTGGAGGCCACTCCATTGAGGTGTGACAATCAAGGATGTCTTGCTTTTGCAAAGAATCCAAAGCATCATGCAAGAACCAAGCACATTGATATTCAGCATCATTTCATAAGAGAGAAGATAGAAATGGGGGTTATTGATATGATGTATTGTGAAACCAAAGACATGTTGGCTGATTTATTGACAAAAGCCTTAGTTAGAGAAAGACACAATAAGTTGAGTAAGGCATTAGGATTGATAGCTAATTGACCAATAGCAAAGTGGGAGTGTTGAAGGAAAGAACTCTTTAAGTAGTTGTTAATGGTCAATAGAGTACAAGTATTGTTAGGGATATTCCATAAGATTAGGTGCTGGTCTATAGTGCATTAGAGTACAAGGGGAGGGCTGGTCCTAGGAGATATCCCATATGGATTGTAGCACTTGGTACCTTGGTACTAATATATAAGGAAAGGGTTGGCATGGGAAGAATTATCTCATACCACACTCTATTTATTAAAGTGCAACCTTCCTGGTCCTAACTTACTTGTGTGGAGTATGCTTTCTATATTTCAACAGTACTTTGTCTTTTTGAAGCAATTCTACTTGAAATTCTACTTAAAGCTCTATCCAAAGATCCTTCCAAAGCTTCAACTTCAAACTTCTTGCATTTTTTTTATATATATTTAAATTAACAAAAAATTAAAATAATCCAATGGCTTTTATCCTAACTTCTTTACATTCACTTTACTGATGTGTTGTAGTATATGAATTATAATTTTGAAATGTCCCAAGCAGTTGACTACATAAGCTACAATATATAGGTTAAAGATTAAATATGTAGGTTTTTTTTGTCAAAGTACAAGTAAATTTATTTTTAAAAAATTCTTTTTAAGCCATAGAATTTGTGATCAATTCTAATATCAAGAACACATTGTTTCAAGCTAGTGAAATTTCTTTATGAAAAGATTTAAAGAAAAAAAAATTTAACCATTTATGGCACTTTACTATAATTGATGATTCATAATATTAAATAAATAAAAAAATCAAATTTATTCAAGTCATGCAACATAAAAATAAAACATCCATTAAAAAAAAAATTTAGATCCAATTATAGATGAATTTATAAAGACATTTGTTAGAAGATTAATATATTTAGTATGTGATTTTTACTAAAATAATCATCAATTTTAATTGATAATACAAGGATGCTTTTTGATTTTTTAATTTTTTAATCTTTTAAATTCTTCATGAAAATTTCATTGAATTTAATATAAATGTGTACATTACCTCAAAAGGCTATTAATTCAAAAGGCTATTTTAAAAGTTGGTATTATTAAAAATATGAAAAAATAAGCAAATATAACAAAATTTGAGTGATTTTAGAGAGTATGTATCTTCTACTTCATATGGATTGCACATTTTGCAAAGGTAATAAATCCATTATGTAAATTTTTAAGGAAAGACGATATTTTTAAATAAATAAATAAACTAAAGCTATAAAGAAGTTTATTTATTTCTTTATTTTTTTATTTTTACTTCCAAATTTAAAGAAAAAAAATTGTAAATGTAGAAGATCCATAATTGTAATAATTGATGCTAGTCTAGTTAGAATTGCTTTAACAATATGATAAGATGATGAAAATACAAATGCATATATGATAAGATTTTAGGCAAAGGTTTTTGATGCCAAATAAATAATGTGTACATAAGTTAAATGAGAATTTTTGGATGTAGTGATTACAATTTAGAATTAAAAAGAATCCTTACTTTATCCATTAATAGTTATAAAAATGGATTGTCTACCTTAATTGGACATGATTGCAAGCTATTGTATACTAGATTTTTTAATTTTGAGATATATAATACATCAAGTATAAGAATCTAAAAAAATTAGTGTATTCCAAAGAAAGATAATCTAATATAAAATATGTTATTATAAACAATGCATTGTGATGAAATATGAAATACACACACATATATATATATATATATATATATATATATATATATATATATATATATATTGATATAAAAGTTGATGTAAGTACAAAATTTATTTTAATGAATTATCAAAGAAATAAGATGCATTTTTGTATGTACCAATAAAGTTTGTTTTTTTACATATTCCCCAAAAAAAACATTTCCAAATACCTTATGCATTGTTTTTGGATTGTAAATTAAACTTCAAGATTAGTTCCAAAAAAATTTACAATCAAATGCTTAATGCATTTTAATGCTCATTTTCACATAATACAATACAAATTTCTATCTTAACATGTTATCCTTGCATGGGCTAAACCATCATCTACATCCTTCATTTCTATTTAATTAGCAAAAATATATGGTTATCGTAATACAATTGAATATGTGGATATATTTTATATAAATATTTTTTCTATAAGTAATATAGTTTATGAGTACCTTAATATTTAAAAAATATATATATAAATCTATATCAAAATTATTTTATAATCTTATTATTTATTCATATTTAAAATTAATTGGCTATTGTAAAAATAAAATTCATCCCTCAATCTAAATTACAAATTAGTATCAATTAGAAGTTTATTATAATAGGTGATATGAAGTAAGAAGCATAATCAATAAGAAAGAAAAGAAGGAATAAAAAAATAAAAAAATAAAAAAAAAACAAGTGAAAGAAGCAGACCAAAAGGAATTTATAATTCAAAACTATGTACAATATATTTTATAGATTTTTACTTTATAAGTGATAAAAGATAAAACTAAAAATTAAATGTGCATAATATTTTTTTAATCTTTTCAACAACATAAAAAAATCCAAGTTACTATATTGACTTATGTTAATTTAAAAACACAAAAGTAAAAGAAAATATAAAAAATCATGTAATTAAAAGTTACTTCAAGTTAAATTTGATTATGTGGTTAAATATTTGAGCCTCACCAAGGCTCACAAGTATTGTGTAAAATGTATTATAAATACTAAAAGGCCTTATTGTAATCTTTAGAACTACTTTTAAAATTCTATAATTTATATGAAATAAATTCATAATTAAACCTGCATCTATGAAGCTTCTTTATAAGATACTATTAAATCTACCTACATTTACCTCCTACTTAACTATTCTTATCTATGTAATTGTATATCTTTATGACATCAAGCACCTTTCTAGGAACGAGTTCCATATGAGCATGTCTATGTGTATATGTATGTATCTTTGTATGATTTAAAAGAAAAATAAAAATTATAATAATAATAATATAAATTACTACTATTTGGATTAAGATTTAAAAAAAATGAAAAAAATAGAATAAAAAAGAATTTAAATATATATATGAGATTATTTTATCGAATTTTTTTAAAAGTCTTATTCTTCAAAATAATAAGTAATTTTTTGTGGTACAATGTGTTGTATTAAAAAAAACTATAATTTATTTTGTATCAATAGATAATAACTATAAGTAAATATTTATTTATATTATGTATAAATAAATTAATATTATATATATAATAATAAAAAATAAAGAAAGAAAAATTAACATTCAACTATCTTGTTTTATTTGTTTTATCATACAAGCTTCTTTTGTTAAAATACATATATTTTTTAAAATTCAACTTTTTGTATGATTTATATCATATTTCTTTTAATAATTATTTTTTATATTCAAGAATAGTATTTTTATTGTTTATTTATTTATTTATCTATATTTCAAAATCAATAGAAAAACTAATTAAATAGAAGCATATGCATGATATTATAATATTCTTAATTAAATTTGATTTTGTGTCTACTTCTTTATAATTGGTTAGGAACATTATATTTAATAAGTATACAATTTGAAGGTGGATTAGAAATTATTTTTATTCATATCATCCATTACAAAAATCATCTTTCTATTTTAGTTTTATTGTCATATTAATTATTTTCATTGAAAATATTAAAATATGATCTTTTGTCATTTTTTTTTGCTAAAAATGCTTTAAATTGTGATATAGTGTCAAGGACAAGAACTTGATGAAAGAAAATAAAAAAGTGAGACTTTTTCAAATAAATATGAAAAAATAGAAATAAGAAATTATTTATATTAAAAAAAATTAGAATGGCTATTGCCAAAAGATAAAAAAACTAGAGGTTTCTTGAAATTAGATTCAAAGTAAGAAAGGAATTAACAAGAGTGAAGAAGGCTTTATTCTTAATTTTATATATACTATCTAACTAAGAGCTATATAGTGATGTATTATAAGACCTCTAAAATGTATTGACTTTGTACAATACATATCTTAACTTCGAAACAAGTTTTCTATATGAGCGTCTCATAATTAGTTTATTCTGCAAACTTTCAACATGTATAATATGTGGTAAACTTATTGACAAAGTTTCTAATCTATAAATCAACTAAAAACATATACAAAGTCAAAGTAATGTCTATCTAATTTCTAAAAAGCTTTTTTTAGAAGTTATTATAAAATTAATATATTTTTATGTACTTCTATCTATTAATATTATTTAGGTAATAATTACAATAAATATATGTCTTTAATATTACCTCTTCTCTTCCAAGAATGAGTTCAATGAAGAATAGTGATCACTTGTTGAAAAGGTCTAAGATTTTACAAATTGTATTTGATACATAGTCTAATTTTTGTTTCCTTTAAATTAGTTGAGAGGTTCTTTCTTCTATCTTTATATTCAATTCTAAGACTAAAAGATTACCTTCTTTTTTGGTCATTGTTGTGATTTTCATTTCTTCATTGAAAAGAAATTTGGAATATTATTAGGAATTTTTTCTTTTTTAATAATATCATCAAAAATTGAGAGTTTATTCATATGTTGTATTATCAAATGGGTTGTATTTTTCTATCTATTAAAAGAAAAATATATTATTCTTTGAATGTTTTTATATCTATATTATATATATAGATCAGAAGGACTTTGATTATTTTATGTCAACATATATTTTGAATCTTTGCCATGCCCACTAGAGCATGTGCTTGTCTAAATTTGAATTTGAGATCATTTATTAACTAAGAAAATTATAAGGTTTTTAAGATGCATTCTCTAGAAAATCTTATCATACATCAAGACAAGATGATGCTGCTTTTTATGAAGAATAAATAATTTCATTGAAGCTAGAGCTTTAATGGATGTATGTATTTATTCTAATATTTACCTGTATGATTAAGTAGAAGCAAATAAATATAATTTTATTTCATAATATTTTCTAGAAAAGTTTTTTAGAAGCTTTATAGATCCTACTTTGACTTTACATGTATTTGTAGATGATTTGTAGATTAGAAATTTGGTCAACAAGTTAACTACATTATTGTATTATATGTTGTCATGTTTGAGAATGCACCGAGTATCTTGCTATAGAAGTGGGATTGTGTTTTATATGTATTCAAGAGTCCTAATATGTTTCACTCTTATAAGAAGAATGCAATTTGAACTTTTATTCAAAAGTACTTAAATCTAATATAATGTGCTTCAAAAACACTCTTTTTAGTAATTTCAACCATATATAAATTCTATTTGCTTTATTACTTTGATAATTAGATAATTTTAAATTTTCTTTGCAATCTTAATCCTAATTAATTAGCTTTAGAGAGTTGTGGCTTCTACTCTAACTATCCACTTGGAGCAAAATTTTGCACACAAATGCTGCTATAAGTCTTATATGTGTTTAAAAAAATTCACCTCAATCCAACTTATAAATTGTGAAAAAATGTCCAAAAACCACATTGATGTTATTTAGCCACTAACTTGAAATTTGATGCAAATATTCTAGTAGTGATTTCTCATTTTTTAACAATTAACTTCAATTCAAAATTAGTATATAGCTTGATCTTCAAGTCTTCTAATAGGATGCCATATTTTAGCTTGATCCAACTAGTAGATCTTTAGATATGATAGAAATCCTATGCAACCCTAAATTGCCAACTCTTGATATCTTCTTATATCAAAACTTAGTTATCTCTTAATTGCATTGTTGGATTATTACAAAATTTTACATATTTTTAACACACTTAATTAACCATAAATTATAAAAATTTGAATTATAAATGTAATACCAATTTTACAAACTAGCTAAGAGTGCTACCTTTAATTTTATTGCATAAATCTCAAGTTGCCAATAAAAACCTTGATTTTGAATAACAATTATAAAATCTCTACATATCTTATAAAAATAAGCCTTATGTCTTTGGAATAAACTCAAAGCTAGATCTCCAATTCTAATCTCTAGTCTTTGAATGAAATCCTATTTTGCATAAGGCAGTTGTTTTGGTTGCTTGAGGTCCTATTTCGATTCTACCTCACAAATGGTCAATCCTCAAGTATCAATCTAACATATCTTAGGAATTTTTAAGTCCAATCCTATCCGCAACTTAATCTTAGTATCAACCATGCTAATTAATTATCTCTTTTAATTTGATTTTATAAATTTATGGTCTTTCTATGGTAGTAAAGATGTCCCTACAACCTAGAACGTAAAATTATTAACCAACCTTCAATTTACTAACTATTAAGACAAAAAATAAACTAAGAGGCTTTTATAAAAGCCATGTTTAAATATCTTGAATTATTAATGAATTAAGATAATTAGATATTTAATTAGAAATTTAATTTTGATTATATTTTTACTATATAGTCATATTACATCATGACAACGTATTGGTAGCTTGTGAAAAAAACTAACTATATGGCGTACATATAAAAAATTTGCCTTACAAGTTAAAATATATATCTTGCAAAGTCAATACATTTTGGAAGTCTTATAAGACATTGCCATGTAGCTCTTAGTTAAGAATATATATGGAAGTAAGAATGAAGACTTTTTTACTCTTGTCAATCCCTTTTTAGTCTAGTTTCAAGTCTTTCTACTCTTCTTGTCTTTGGCAATAAATATTTTAGTTTAATACTTTATTATTTTCAAGTGATTTTATAGTCTTTTTGAGTGATACAAGAATGTATTGAGATTTTCTTTCTTTAAGTTTCATGTCTTTGATAATTTGACAAGAATGCTAACTTATTATTCTTATCATGTTTTAGAAGTGAGTAAATTATCCTACTTCTATTGTTGTATTTTGAAGGTTATGGAGTAACCACCTTAAAAAAATAATTTTTTTTTTAATACATATTTTTTTTCTTAAAACAAATAAATTACTCCTCTCTGTGGAAATTTTTAATTTATATTAGAGATTATGGATTATCTTCTTTTAATTTAATTTTTTAATTTATTTGAATTATTTATAGAAGAAAAGATTATAGATGCTACTTTCACTAGAAGTGAAAATAGTCTTGCAATTGTTACAGATCTTTATAAGCATGTCAATACTCTAGAAGTTGAAATTTTACGTATTTCCAACATAAATCATGGAGATACTATTCTAATATCTATTGAAAAAATTTAGAATCTATCTTAAGAATTTTTGTAGTTAAAAGAAGCAAGTAGATCAAACTCACAACCAAATCCAAGGAGTTTTGCTTCTATAAGTATAATGGAGACAAAGATTAATATGTCCTAGAATTTTTATAGAATAGGATCAAAATTTCAAAGATTTTTGTATTAAGTCAAGTTCTATTTAAGGTTTCATTTTTTTTAATAACTAGATGAATTTACTCAAATTAGATTCATAAGTACATTTCTATTTAACACTATTTTTTCTTGATTTGCATCTTTGATAGACAAGGATTTATAACTTTTATATGATTTGAATTTATTTTTAGAAGTATTTATAGCCATATTTAGATAAAATAATTAAAAACAAATAATAGAGATCAAACTTTTATCTTTACAATAAGGTTCACCATCAACTATCATATATACTACTAAATTTGAAAACCTTACTTGCAACATAGAGTAGAATGAGAAAGCCCTTATAAATCAATTTCAATATGGATTGAAGGATATTGTCAAAAATTTGTTATTGACAATGCTAAAAGTAAAATCTTTAAAATAATTTATTACTCAAGTCATTACATGCAAAAATTAATTATTTGAAAGATGTCAAGAAAAAAGACTTGATTGGAGAAGAATAAGTCAAGTATTGATAGCAGTTCTTAAGTTTTTCAAAATTTATTCATGAAGGTTGGAATCAGTTCAAATTAAAACAAAGAAAAAAAGACTCAATGTTGTCAAGAAGATTTGTATTTATATTAAAGAAAAGCTAAGTCCACTACTCAATATTATCCAAAGAAGTAACATAATTACAAAATAAGGAGCATGATTGCCAAAAAAGATAATATGTTGGAAAATTAGTTTTTTTGAGTTATAATAATGACCGTCCAATTGGAATTATATACAACACCAAGTAAAGGTTATATTCTCTCCTTAGATCTTTTATCTTATTTTATAATAGCTATATATTTAGGACCTAAAAATCTCAAAGTCTTTACATTATTAGATTCAAGAACCTCAATATGTTTTATTAACAAATATTTTATCAAAAAATGAGAAATATTTTTAATTAAAAAAACTAAATTTTTACATATAAAAATCATAGATGGTCATTCATTATCTTTAGTAGATATTATCTTTGAGATTATTTTTTTAGATGTAGCAATTAAAAATCATAATATTATATTAATATTTAATGTGATAAGATCTCCTAGAAATCTATTTATTTTAGAATTATCATGGATAAAAAAATTATAATCCTCAAATAGATTGGATATTTTATAACTTTAATTTTTTTGGTAGTTTAATCCAAAATCTTGTTAGTTAAGTAGAAATATATAAGTTTAATATATCCAAATCCTTATTGGTAAGAACAAAAGCTTTTGTGTATATTACAAAAGAAGGGTCATCTTTTGCTATATATGCCATGTTCATTTTTGATGGTGAGAAGATATCAAGTTGTATTCTTAGCTAATATTGAAATTTCTTAGATGTTTTTTTTTTAAAAAAAATGAAGATATTCTTCTAGAACATTATCTTTATAATTATTCAATTAATCTATAAGAATGAGGTCAACCACCATTTGGACCAATCTACACCTTATTACAAAATGAGTTGGCTATACTAAAAGAGTACATTGATAAAAATTTGGCTAAATACTTTATATGTCATTCAAAATCTCTAGCAAAAGCCCTTATTTAATTTATAAAGAAAAAGATGGATTTCTATTAATGTGCAAAGACTATCAAGGATTTAATAGGATCATTATTAAAAATAGATATTCTTTATCTTTGATTTCATAAATTTTTAATTAATTGAATCAAACAGAGATCTATATAAAAATAGATCTATAAAGAGTTTATAATCTTATATGCATTAATAAAAGAGATGAATAGAAAATTATGTTTTGAACTAGGTATGGGTATTTTTAATATAATGTCATGCCTTTTAGACTCACAAATGCACCAATTGCTAATGAATGATGTCTTTTGCTAGTTTCTTGATAATTTTGTCATGTGTTATTTGAACAACATCTTAATCTACTCTAAAAACATAAAAGAGCATGAAGTTCATATTTGTTATGTATTACAAAAACTTAGAAATATAAGATTCTATGCCAAATTAGAAAAGTGTATATTCCATACTATTCAAGATTATTTCCTAAGATACATCATTTCTAATAAATGGCTAATGATGGATTCGAAGCAAGTCCAAACTATTGCAGATTAGAAAATTCTAAGAAATATAAGAGATGTGCAATGCTTTTTGGTCTTTGCTAATTACTATTGAATCTTTATTAAGAATTTTTTTGAAGTTTTAGTTCTAGTTATACTTTTTACTTATAAAGATAAACTTGAATGGAGTAAAAAAACCAAAGTATTATTTAATGCTTTAAAGAAGGAATTTACTTTTGTACCAATCTTATATTATATTGACTACCTCAAGGCATTTTTTATGAAAATAGATATATCAGACTTTGTTTTAGATGCAATATTATCTTAAATAAAAGTAGATGATAAATTCAATCTAATAGCTTTTCATTTCAAGAAATTTTTAGCAATTGAGATTAATTATGAAATTTATAATAAAGAGCTCTTTATAATTGAGGATTCATTTTAAAAATGACTTTATTATCTAGAAGGTACCCCAAGTTTAGTCATTGTATATATGAATCATAAGAATCTTGAATACTTCATATTGATACATGTTTTGAATTGTAACAAAGCTTATTGAAGCATGTCTTTATTAAGATTTGATTTCAAGATGATTTATTGACTTAGACAACAAGAAGATTTATCAAATGCCTTTTTAAATGTTCTTATCTTGTATCAAAAGGACATACAGCTTTTAATCAACAAAAAATGATTGTCTTAAAGTTGGAGCATTTTTATCTTTAAGCAATAAAATCAATATTAATTGTTGATTCAACCTTTGTGAAGTAAATTAAATTAAATATGTTCTTTAATCCTCTTATTTATGATATCAAAAATACGTCTTGTAAGTCTCATGATACTTCCAAGTTCAAGATCAAGAACAACCTACTTTATTTTGAGGAAAAATTATATATTCCCAAAGTTAAAGCAAGATTATGTGTTTAAAAAGCTCATCATGATTTTTTAGCAATTAGATATTTTGGATACAATAAGATTTTAAAGCTAATATCTAAAGATTTTTTGATGGCTTCACATATGAAATGCAATCAAAGACTTTGTATAATTATATGATATTTGTTTAAGATCAAAACTCCTTGCTATTGACCTTATGGACTTCTTCAGCCTTTACATATTGTAGAATAATTATGGTATATCATTTCTATAGATTTTATTACATATCTTTTATTCTTAGGTTTATATGATTTTATATTTGTGATAGTAGATTTTTTTACTAAGATGGCACATTTTGTATTATGTAAAAAATCTATCACAAGTAAAGAAACTGCTAAGCTTTTCTTTAACAACATCTATTGCTATCATAAATTATGGAGACTTAATTTATATCAAGATTTTGAAGAATCCTTTTCAAAATTTCAAAAGTAGATATGAAGTTCTTTTTGGCCTTTCATCTTCAAATTGATGGACAAACAAAATGAATAAATCAAATTCTAGAGTAATATTTGATATATATCATCAACTATCATCAAGATGATTGAATAATTCTTTTACCATTAGTAGAATTTATATGTAATAATTTGATATATTCTTCCATTTAATAAATATATTTTATTTCTAATTATGGTTGTCATCTACAATATCATACTGTAATTGCTTATAGTATGTAAAAATTAATTAAGACATATAATATGTTTGTAAGCCTTGATGTAGATTAAAGTGGTTAGTAAATAAATTTAAAGAGAATTGATATAGGAAAATTTACTTGAAAATTTATCTATTTTGATTATAGTATTTATATTATGTAAGAATTAGATATTTTGTATAAAGCTTAAGACAAGGTTGGAGTTTAAAGATGAAAGTCTTAACTAGTAGGAGGCTTATTGGGAGGGATGAAAGCAAGGCATGGTTGGATGAAGGCAAGGAATAGAAAACTTCATTCCTATTGGTCGAAGGCCATGCCCAATGGACTTCAAAGAGGTTGCCGGAGGCCTTATTAGAGATTAGAATTTTTTTTTTAGAGGCATTCGAGCTTTTGAGGCTAGAATCAACAAGTTTAGGGTTTTGAATATGATTTGGGTGAAGAATTTGTATGATTTCAAGTTTTGTGAAGGAGATATAGATATTCAAAGTTAAGGTATCAAATTTGTATCTACTATCACTCTTTGAAGCATAACATATGCGTACGGAGAGAAATGAAAGATCGACAACTGGAATTGGAAAAAACACTTTCTTGGCTACACTTTACATATAAGTTTGAAAAATTTCAAATCTAGATGAAAGAGTTATAGGGCATTGAAGACAATACATGTAATTCAAAGGCAATAAGTGAGTCATTTTGTTAAAGGTAATGGTTGGAGCCATATCTTGAATTTTTGGACGAATTTTTAGCTCAAAAATTCCATAAGTATGAATTATTAAATTAAAAAGCTATAGATCAAAGTTTCATGGTATTTAAGTACTTATTTTGTGAGATATGAAGAAATTAGTACACAAGTGTATATAAGCTAGGGTTTAAAGCTATTGATAGGATTTTGGTGATATTCTAAGATCCGTAACGAATTTGTGGTTGAATTTTTTGTGGTAGTTTTTGAAAATATATTAGTACTTCATGTAAAATTTAGGATTTTTTGGATAGTCCGATCGTGAGATATGAGCAGTTGAATTTTGGAAAACATTTCTCATAAATATATAAGGTTTTAAGATACTTTATCATACATTTGGATGTTTTCTTGGTACTTGGACTTATATTTTGATGTAATTGCCCTAAAAGAGAATATATTATATATATAAACTTGGTATTTTTATATCTTAGACTTGATTGAGCATTTAGTGGCACTCAAAAGTCCAAAGCTTTCTTGAGGCAAACTCTCTCTATCCCAACAATGACTTGATATTTTTGACTTTTTAAAAGTTAATAATCTCGTCACAAAAGATTTGGAAATTTTTTTGCTAGAGCTATATGCAATAATAAAGGTATAATTAAAGAAAGTTAAAGAATAAAAAAATCAATATGGATGCCTATCACAAAGAACAATCAAAATTCAACATAGATGGTAAAATATGGCTACTTTATCTCAATATCAAGACTTGTCCTAGTGATAAGTTGGACTATTGTAGGCTTGGACTTTTTTTTATTTGTAAACAACTTAATCTTATTGCTTATTAGTTATATCTAATAGAATCTATAAAGATTCATTCCATATTCTACATGTCTTTGCTTGATTTATATAAGACAATGAATATCTCAAAAAAAAGATAAATATGATTTTTTTATTATAAAAGTAGATAATAATTAAAAGCTTCAAGTAGAAGAACTCTTTGATTCAAGGTGACTTCAAAATAGGTTGAAATATCTTATTCATTGGCATGGATATGATTTTAGTGAACAAACATGAAAGCTAGTAAAAAATCTTATAAATGCAACAAAAAAAGTTGAGGCTTTTCATCAACAACATCCATGAAAATCAATATAAAGAATAACAAATCTTTGCTATAAAAGAAATAAGATCCATGGAAGATAGTATTTTATCTTCTATATTTATTTCTTACTTTTATATATTTGTGATGCTAAGGAGATAGAAAATCAACAATTAGTAGATTCAACTCAAGAGCTATCACTTGTTGACTTACTAGATGAAATATTGTAATTATGATAATCTTCAAGTTGATGTAATTTAAATGAAGATTCTCAAGAACAACATGTCTTTCTTCAAATAGAAGGCAAGATTCAACGTGTTTGATATCACAATATTGGAAAAAACTTTCAATGTTTGGTGATTTTATTAGAGGTAGGAACAAATCTTAATAGTGTTTCAAATGTTTTATTTGAAGAGAGTTATGAAGGCCTTTACAAAAATCTAATAATAAGGTGGTCTTTCCTCCCTAATATAACATACTATCAATGGTTGAGAGGACTTATCAACCATCTTAAAAAATAATAAAGATTAGAATATGTAAAAAATATAATTTACTGTATCTTAGATTTTTTCAACATATGATGACTGCTCCTTATAGAAATTTTTTCTAGAAAATAAAGTAATATTATAAACATACATATTTATTCTAATATTTATCTATATGATTAAATAGAAATAAGTAAAAATAAATTTATTTTATAATATTTTCTAGAAAAACTTCCTAAAAGCTTCATAGATACTACTTTTGACTTTATATGTATTTATAATTGATTGATAGGTTAGAAACTTGATCTATAAGTTAATCACATATTGGTAGCTTGCAAAATAAGCTAACTATGTAGCATACATATAGAAAACTTGCCTTAGAAGTTAAAATATATGTCTTGTAAAGTCAATACATTTTGAAGGTCTTATAGGACATTGTCACATAGCTCCTAATTAAGAGTATATATAGAGGCAAGAATAAAGCCTTATTCACTCTTATTAATGTGTTTTTAGTCTTTAATCTTGTTTCAAGACTTTTTAGTCTTCTTGTCTTTCGCAATAGCTATTCTAGTTTAATATTTTTGTCATCTTTGAATGATTTTATGGTCTTTTTGAGTGACATAAGAGTGTATTGAGATTTTCTTTCTTTGAGATTTATGTCCTTAATAAGATCACCTTTATATTCAAGGAATGAAATCAATACTAGCTATTAATTCAACTTTCATTAAGCAAGTTTAGCCAAATATGTCTTTTTATCTTCTTATTTGTAATATTATGGAAAATTCTTCAAATTCTTATGATATTTTCAAGTTTGAATTCAAGACTAATCTACTATATTTTGAGAGATACTTATATGTTCCAAAAGGTGAAGTTCAATTACATGTTTTTTAAGTTCATCTTAAGTTTTCAACCGCATGTCATTTTGGATATAATAAGACTTTAGAACTAATGTCTATGGATTTTTGGTGGCATCAAATATGGAAGATAGTCAAAGATTTTTTATAATCTTGTGATTTTTTTTAATATCAAAGACTCCTCATCATTGATCTTACAATCTTCTTTAGTCATTATTTATTCTAGAATAACCATGGTCTTTTCTTTCTATGCATTTAATCATAAATCTTCTAAGCTTAAATTCTTACAATTCTATACTTGTGATAGTAGATTATTTTGCTAAGATGGCATATTTTATATCATGTATAAAACCTATTAGAGGTGAAGAAATAGCTAAGCTTTTCTTTGACAATATCTATCACTGTTATGGATTGCCTAAGGATATTATATCAAATAGGAGAATTCAATTTGTATCCAAACTTTAGAGAATGTTTTTTAAGATTCTAAAGGTAGACATAAAACTATCTTTGGCTTTCCATCCTTAAATTGATAGACAAACAAAGCATGTAAATTAAGTTTTAGAGTAATATTTGAGCTATATCATCAATTACAAATAAGATAATTGAACAATTCTTTTGCAATTAGAAAAGTTTATTTATAATAATATGATATATTTTTCTATATAAAAAAAATATTTTTTATTAATTATAATTATCATCCACAATTTGATGCTTTTAATTTTTCAAAAATTGATAATTTTAGAGCAGAAGATTTAAAAAATCATTTATCTAAGTTACATACAAAAATAAAAAGACAACTAAAAGAGACTCAAGAACGACAAAAGGATAATCCAAATGCCTATCAAAAGGAACAACCTCATTTCTATGTTGGTGATAAGATATAGTTACTTTGTCATAATATTAAAACTATTCACCTCTATAACAAGTTGGATTATCATAGACTTAGACCATTTTTTATTTGTAAACAAGTCAATCTAGTTGTTTATTAATTACATCTATTGGAATCTAAAAAAATTCATCTTATATTTCACATGTCTCTTTTGGAGCCATATAAGACAATAAATATCTTAGAAAGAAGACAAATACCACCACTTCTTATAAAAGTGGCCAATAATCAAGAATTTGAGATAGAAGAAATCATATGCTTGACACAATGATAATTTATATTAAAATATTTAATTAATTGGTACAGATATAATATTAATAAATATATATAGGAGCTAATAAAAAATCTTATAAATATAACAGAGAAGATCAAAGCTTTTCATTAATAATATTTATCAAAATAAAGGTGAAGGATAATAAACCTTTGCTATAAAAGAAACATAATTTATGAAAGATTGGATTCTGTCTCAATCTTTGGTTGTAATTTCTATATAATTTTAATATTAAAAAAATATAAAACTAATAGCCAATAGATTAAATTTAAGAACCATTGTTTGCTAACTTATTGAAATAGATATTATAATTATCATAATCTTTAAGGTAGTATTATATGGATGAAGACCTTCATAGAATAATATGTTTTTTTGAATACATGACAAAATACAAGGTGTTTGATATCTCAACATGTAAAAAAAGTCTCAATACTTGGTGATTTTATTAGAGGTAGAAACAAATCCTGATTATATTATAAATATTTTGTTTGATAAAAATTATGAAGGTTTCAACAATAATCAAATAATAAGGTGGTCTTCCTATTTTAGAATAGAATATAAAGATAGCTAAGAGGATCTATCGACTATCTTTGAAGAAAACGAAGATCAAGTATATGTTACAATTATACATATGTATTCTAATAAATACCTATATGATTAAGTAGAAGTAGATAAAAGTAGATAAAAGTAGATTAATTTCATAATACCTTCTAGAAAAGCTTTCTAGAAGCTTCATAGATGCTATTTTGATTTCATATATGTTTGTAGTTGATTTGTAGGTTAAAAACTTGGTCAATCACACATAGATAGTTTGCAAAATAAACTAACTATATAATGCACATATAAAAAACTTGCCTTATAAGTTAAGATATGTATCTTGTAAAGTAAACACATTTTAGAGGTCTTATAGGATATTGCCAAGTAGCTCCTAATTAAGAGTTTATAAGGAGATAAGAGTGAAGCCTTCTTCATTCTTGTCAAAGACTTTTTAGTCTTTAGTCTTCTTTCAAGACTTTTTTATCTTTTCATTTTTGGCAATAGCCATTCTAGTTCAATATTATATCATCTTTGATAACTTTCTAATTCTTTTCAGTGACATAAGAGTATATTGAGGATTTTTTTCTTCAAGATTCATAACTTTGACAGTTTGACAAGAATGCTAACTTATTGTTGCTATCTTGTTATAGAAATAAGTGAATTATCTCACTTCTATTATTATATTTTGAAGGTTGTAGACTATCCACCTTTAAAAAATAATCTTGTTTACTAATATTAATATTTTTTTTAAAATAAGTAAATTATCCTTTTTTTTGAAAAAAATTAATTTATATTAAAAGTTATAAAATATTCTCTTTTAATTTAATTTTTTGAATTTGTTTGAGTTGCATATAAACGAAAAGATTATAGATGCTATTTTTAATAGAAGTGAGAATAGATTTGCAACTATTATAGATCTTTATGAGCTTGTGAATATTCTATGAGTAGAAATCACATATATTTCCAACATGAATCATGGAGGTATTATTTCTACATTTATGGAAGAAGTTCACAGTCTACAATAAGAGGTTGTGTAGTTGAAGGAAACAAGTAAATCAATCTCACAATCAAATTTAAGAAGTTTTGCTTCCATAAATATGATAGAAGAAAGATTATTATGCATGAAAAGTTTGATGGAACAAGATCAAAATTTCAAAGATTTTTGCAATAAGTTAAGCTCTATATAAGGTTGTATTTCTACCAATATTCCTAATGAATTAACTCAAGTCGGATTTATAGATGTACTTCTATCAAGAAGTATTCTATCTTGATTTTTCACCTTTAATGGAAATGATTTATAATTCTTTTATAATTATAATTCATTTTTAGAAGTATTTTTGGCCACATTTGAAAAAAAATATTGAAAAAGATTAGTACAAATCAAATTCTTATCTTTATGGTGTCATAATATAATTACTTATAATATGTAAAAAATAATTAGAACATATAATATATTCATAAGTCTTGGTTTATGGTAGAATGGTTAATAGATTAAATTAAAGAGAATAGATATAAAAAAATTTATTTTAAGTTTTATCTAATTTGATTATGACATTTAAAAAATTATAAGACTTAAATGTTTAGTATGAAGCCTTGAGACGAGATTAGAGCCTAAAGATGAAAATCTAAACTAGTAAGAGGCTTATTGAGAGGAATAAAAATAAGGCATGGTCAGATGCAGGCAAGAGATGGAGATCATCATTCCTATTGGTCAAAGGCCATGCCTAATAGGCTTTTAGGAGGCACTCTGCACCCATAAGAAGAATTTTTTGGTGATTTGAGAAGACATTTGAGAGTCAAAAGCTAGAATTATAAGATTTAGGATTTAGGCTACAATTTGGATACAAAAATTAATGAGTTTGGAGTTGGGGTGAAGAAATTATAGTCATTTGAAGTTAAGGTATCATTTTAAGACATACTATTATTCTTTTAAGTATACAAGGAGTTTTATGATAGTTTTTAGAGATTAAAAAATGTAGCTAGAACGGCAATTTTATAACTTACATATTTTATGAAAGAATTATTATATTTAAATTTTGGATGAAGAAGTTATAGAGAATTGAAGTCAATGCATTGAAATCAAACGCAGTAAGTGAATGATTTTGTTCATAGTAATGGTTGGAGCCATATCTTAAGTTTTGAAACAAATTTTTGGCTCAAACTTTTTGGATAAGATAGATTATTGTATTAAGAAGCTATATATACAAATTTTGTGGCATTTGAGTGCTTAATTTATGAGATGTGAAGAAAAATACATACATATATATATATAAAAATTAGGATTTGAAGCTATTGTTAGTGTTTTGGTAATATCTTAAGATCTACAACAAATTTCAACTGCAAATTTGTTGTGGTAGTTTTTAGATTTACATCAGTGCTTCAAGTAAAATTTGAGTATATTTAAATAGTTTGATTGAGAGATATAAATAGTTGAAGTTTGGAAATAATATCCCATAAGGATATATAAGGATTTAGAATTTTTAATCATATTTTGGATGTTTTTGGGAACTTAAGACTTATATATTTGATATAATTATTCCTAAAAATATTATATATACATATGTATTTGGTCTTTCTTATCTCAAGACTTGTTTGAGCAATTAGTGATAGTTATAAGCCAAGTGCTTTCTTGAGACAAATTCTCTTTACGATGACAATGGCAAAAATCACAATTAGCCACCATATATATTGCCAAATTTTTAAATCTTACTTATGATGTAGATTGAAATGACAAAGCCTTTATCAATCAATTTTAATATGGATTGAAAAATAATGTCAAAGATTTGTTATTAACAATGTTGAAGGCAAAATCTTTAGAATAATTTATTGCTCAAGCCATAGCAAGTGACAATTATTTATTTGAAAGATGTCAAGAATAAAGACTTAGCTAGAAAGGAATAAAAAAAATAATGATGGCAGCTTCCAAGTTTTTAGAAACTTATTCATCCAGGCCAATACAAATGCAAATTAATATAGTATATTTTAAATCCCTCACGGAGTAGGAAAAGACTTGAAAACATCAAAAAAGCTTATGTTTATAATGTGAAAAAACTAAATACATTACTAAACATTATCCAAAGAAATAATACAACTACAACATAAAATTTTTGGTTTTCAAAAAAGACAATCTGTTAGAAAATAAATTTCTCTAACTAAAATAGATATCATTGTCATCATATTATACAACTATAAACTGAAACTATAATCAAAATTGAATTTTTAATAAATATCTAATTATCTTGATTCAATAATAATTCAAGGTATCTAAACATGGCCTTTATAAAAGCCTCTCAAGTTATTTTTTTATCTTAATAGTTCATAGGTTGAAGGTTAGTCACTAATTTTATCTTCTAGGCTATTGAGACTCTTTTATTACTTTAAAAAGATCATAAATGGATAAAATCAAATTACAAGAGATAAAGAATTAATATAGTTGATACCAAAATTAAGTTAAAAATAAGGTTGGACTAAAAAATCCTTAAGATAGATTAAATTGATACCTAGAGGTCGATTGTTTGTCCAAAATGGTTGAAATTAGACCTTTGGCCACTAAAACGACTGCCTAGGGCAAAATAGGGATTCATTTGAAGATCAAAGATTAAGGTTTGCGAGCTAGGTTGGACCTTCTTTCAAAGACATAAGGCTAATTTTGATAGGATTTGGAAAGACTTAAAAATTGTTATTGGAAGTCATGGTTTGTATTGGCAACTTGGGATTTATGCAATGAAAATATGACTAATACTCTTCGCTAGTTCGAAAATAGGTATCACATCTATAGTTCAAAATTTGAAAATGCTTGGATAATTAGGTGTTTTAAATGTATGTGAAATTTTGTGATAATCAAACAATGCAATTGAAAGATATCTAGGTTTTGGTACAAAAACATATCAAAAATTGGCAGTTTGAAGTTAAGTAGGATTTTTGTGATATCTAAAGCTCTACAAGTTGGATCAAGGTGAAATTTGGCATAGTATTGAAAGACTTGAAGATCAAGTTGTACACCAATTTTGAATTGAAGTTAATTGTTGAAGAAGGAGAAATCACTGTTGGAACTTTTATTTCACCTTTCAAGTTGGTAGCTGAGTGACATTAGTGCAGTTTTTGGAGGTTTTCTCACAATTTGTAAATTGGATTGGGCTGAAAATTCTTCAACATATAGAAGACTTATATTGACAATTGTATGCAAAATTTCACATCAAGTGAATAGTCAAATTAATAGTTACAGCTTGTCAAAGCTCACTTATTAGGGTTGGGGCTTACAAGAAAAATCTAAATTGCTTAAATATGAAAGTAACAAGGTAATTGAGGTTTGTGTTTGATTGAAGCTACTAAGTAGAGTATTTTTTAGTACTTTTGAATTAAAATTTAGAATATATTCTTCTCATATGGATGAAACCTATTAAGATTTTTTAGATGTTTATGAAACACAACCTCACCTTCCATAACTATGTGTCCAGTGTATTTCCAAGCAAAACATTATGTAATACAACATAAGTGGTGAACTTGACGTGAAAGATTGGAGTGGAAGGTATTGGATTGTATTTGTCATTATTTGAAATTGATGGCGCTAAAAGGCAAGAAGATTGAATTTGGTGTCTTTAATGGAACTTTGGATGGAGCTTTAAGTGGATTTTCAAGTAGAGCTTTAAGTGGATTTTGTATTGGTAAGCAAGATATGTACTTTGATCCAAATAGTACAAAAATGTTATAAGCATTTATATTATTTATGCAATAGCAACGGGGCAATGATTGCAAAGAGGCTTTGGCAACCAAAGCATTGCAAGAGGTGGATAACAAGATTGACCAAATTGATGGAAGGGATATTTTTAAATATTTAAGATGTTATATACGGAAAATAGAATTGAATCAAGTTTCTGAGAAGGAGATGATTCAATTATTTGATCTTGCTATAGTACCAGAGATAATAGAGAATTTAATGTCTATCATAGAGTAATTTGGAAGTTTGTGGGAGGTATTTTTACATATGTTGAAAGATGAATATGTTTAGAAGGATATTAATGAATTTATCAAGAAATCATTTTTGGAATGGATTAAATATCTTTACAAAAATTTATAAACTATAGAATTATTAAGAAAATTTGAAAGGTAATTTTCTCGATTATTGAAAATGAAAAAATTAACATTGGGACCAAACAAGGTTGAATTGTTTCTTCAAGCTGTTGATGGAAAATTACAAGAAAAGTTAGAGGTTCTTCTTGAAGACAAGGAAGAGGATGAAGGATTGACGATAAAATAGAAGGCTGTTGAAGATGCTATTGGATTACTTGCCAAAAAAAAAGAAAAAAGTATATGGTTGATATTCAAAGAATAATACAAGTACCAAAGATCCCAATGTCTACTACACGATTGACTTTGCCTATTATCCAATCTCCATTGGCTATATGAAAGAAAGAAGATATGAAATTTGACGAGATTGTATGAGGGATGCGAGATCTTCAAATCAAACCTGCAAGACTTAAGGAAAAGACTTCTACAACAAGTCTTAAGGCTAATTTTAAACAAAGATATGTACAAAGATGTATTTGGTATGATGATGATTCTTATTGTCAAAAAGATTATGGTAAATTTGATGAGATGGTACATCAAGGTATTGTTTATTAGAAAGATGGAAATATTGCATTGAAGGATATTGATGATCTTTTCGAAACCAACTTTGATAAAAGAGGCATGAAAGTATTAATTAAAGATTATTTGACAACACATGGAATTGTAGCAATAGAAGCTATAAGTTATGGAATTAAAGTGAATAATGATCGCAAATAGAATATTGTTGGAAATGTTCAACCAAGTGGACTTTGGTCTTCTCTCATTTCTATAATGCAAAAAGAGAAGATGCCACGGGAAGCTTCATTGAGAACTAGTGTAATAATTTGTGGTACTATGGATTAGGAGGATCCTATAGAAGCTTTGTTAATATATATATATATATATATATATATATATATGTGACTAAAAGCTAATATGAAGCTTTAATAGAAGAAAAGAAGAGAATTTTTTTTTGATGATACAAGAAAAGGAAATTCTTCTAAAAGGCAAGCTTGAGGAGATAAGCCTCATGTAGCAGCTTCACAAGAATTGTCCACAAAGGATACTTCAACAATATTAGAAGAAAAAGCAAAGGTGATGAAAGATAAAGGTAAATTGATAACTTATAAACTACTCTCTGATATTGAAGCTGCAACAAATTTAAAGGAAGTACTTAAAGAACATGTGTTCAATGCTAAGGTTGAGTTTATATTGAAAGAGATTTTAAGAAATCCTAAGAAAGAATTTTTGATGTCATTATTGATAGTATTAAATAAAAGAGGCAATTAATGGGAGAAGCTCAATTGAATCATGCTATTGATATACATACATATGAGGGTGAAGAAGTTGTATTTGATAATTGTTACAAATAATCAAGAAGCGAAGGGAGGAGTCATAATTGAAGAATATGTTTTGATGATTAAGGTCATAAAGATAGAGAAGTTTCAAGTAATTATACTTGGAAGCATTAGGCTAAAACAACTACAAAGACATTAATGAAGGTTGGAGATATAGATGAGCCAGTTGTTGCTTTGTTTGACCATGGTTCAGAGATAAATCTTATGTGTAAGGATCTTTATATGAAGCAAAGGTGGTCAATTAATATAGAGTATGGATGGATAATATAGGTAGCTAATAATACATGAAGTAAGTTATATAGTGCTTGCCTACATGTAAAAATTTGGATTGGAAATGTTGCAATGGAGAAAAATTATTTTGTTCAAAATGCAACATCTTATCTTCTTATTTTGAGGCAATTATATATTATTAAAACTTGGAAGGAAACAAAGGTACTTGATGATGATTCAGCTTGTGTATGAATTTATAGTGAGGATGGAAGGAGAGTAGTACAATTTTTGATTGTGTCTCCAAATCATGAGCGAAATTGAGAGAAATTGAGAAAAAATCCATTGCCAAGGATTATTAAAGAATGTAAGGATTTTTTGGGGGTACCACTGTAAAGCAAGATTATAGAAGTACATAAAGAGAGGTACTCTCATAAGATATACATGCCTTTGATGGAGGATTTATTGGTATTTTTGAAAATAGAAGTATTATATATAAGAGGATTAATGACTTAAAAATAAATAAATAAATAAAATAAAAAATAAAAAATATGTAGTATTGAAAAAGAATTATATAAATTAGGAATATAAGAAGATAATAAAAATATTATTAGTATTTATGAAGAAAATAGATTGGAAGATCCTTTGGAATTGATTGCATCTATTGGATTAGATAACAATGATAAAGTTATACCAATTCATTGAAGAAAAGTTTATGATATAATTGAATATCTTCAAGCACGAGAGATTATAGTTGAAATAAAATATAAGACAATAAATAAGAAGATTAAACTTGTTGGTGGACCTTTGCCAAAATATTCTAAAGAACAAATAGATGAAGCATCAAGGAAAAGAAGCTTGAGGTATCTAAGGAATATTAGACACAAGTTTATTAAAGAAATTTTTAATGAATTAAAGATTGGTTTTGATGGTTCTTTATTGCCAGAGGAAATTATTTGCTTCAAAGAGATGTGGGCAAAATAAGGTAGATCATTTGCCTTTGAGTCTTATGAAATTAGATGCGTGGATCCAAATATTATAACTCTTATAGTTATTTTCACTGTACCACATGTACCTTAGAATTTAAGGCCATTTCCAATACTAAAGGCACATTTATCAAACTTGATGGAATTATTAAAAGAGAAGATGAAGATGAAGATTTTGAAGCCTCTTTTTGCATCATATTCTAGTCGATGGTTTATAGTGCCTAAGAAAAATGAATCATTAGAATTTATTCAAGATATGCAACTAGTGAATGCAGATACTATTAGAAATGAAAATTGGACTTATAGTAGATGAATTTGTTGAGGCATTTACAGAAAAGGCGATCTATTCAATGGATGATTTTTACTTGGGCTATGACCAATTTCAACTTGCAGAAGAGAGTAGAGATATAACAATGATAAGAACACCACTTGGATTAATTAGAATGTGTACTCTTCTTCAAGGCGCAACTAACTCACTTGCGCATATGATGAATGAGATGAATAAGGTATTGAGAGATTTTATTCTTGAGAAGCCTATGCCTTTTCTAAATGATGTTCTTATAAAAGAGTGCAAAGAAGAAGACAATGATGAAACTTTAGATAAGAAGGGATATCACAAGTATATTGCTCATCATATATAAGATTGTAAAAAAATATTGACTCAAGTTGGAGAAGTTCTTTTTAAATTATTGGGTACAAAATCTATATTTAAAGTATAAGAAATTGTGATTATTGGACATTTATGTGGATTTTATGGAAGAAAAATCAGGTCCAACTAAGATTAATGCAATTGAGAGAATGAAAAAGGATTGTAGTTCTTTAGCAGAGGTTTGTAGGTTTTTAAGTTCATGTTTATTTTATTGTATTTGGATTCTTCATTATGCTTACATAACGAATCAATTGTATGAACTGTTATGCTGTCGTACTATAATTTCTTATAGTATGTAAAAATTAATTAAGACATATAATATGTTTGTAAGTCTTGATGTAGATTAAAGTGGTTAGTAAATAAATTTAAAGAGAATTGATATAAAGAAATTTATATGAAGATTTATTTATTTTGATAATTGTGTTTATATTATATAGGATTTAGATATTTAGTATAAAGCTGAAAATAAGATTGGAGTTTAAAGATGAAAGTCTAAACTATTAAGAGGCTTATTTGAAAGGATGAAAGCAAGGTATGGTTGGATGAAGGAAAGAGATGAAGACCTTCATCCCTATTGGTCAAATGTCATGCCGAATGGGCTTCAAGGAGGCTATCTAAGGCCTTATTAGGAATTAGAATTTTACTTTTGGAGGCATTTAAGCTTTTGAGGCTAGGATCAGTAAGTTCAAGATTTTGGATATAATTTGGGTGAAGAGTTTGTATGATTTTGAGTTTTTGTGAAGGAGATATAAATATTCAAAGTTAAGATATCAAATTTGTACCTATTGTCACTCTTTAAAGGAGAACATATGCATACAAAGAGCAATGAAAGATCGGTGACTGGAATTGGAGAGAACACTTTTTTGGCTACACTTTATATATACTATTTGATGAATTTGAAGTCTAGATGAAGGAGTTATATGGTATTGAAGACAACACATATAAATCAAAGGCAGTAAGTGAGTCATTTTGTTGATAGTAATGGTTGGAGCCATATCTTAAGTTTTTGGATGAATTTTTTACTCAATTTTTTTGTAAATGTGAATTATTAGATTAAAAAGCTATAGATCAAAGTTTCATAGTATTTGAGTATTTATTTTGTGAGATATAAAGAAAATAGCATGCAAGTATATGTAAGCTAAGGTTTAAAGCTATTGTTAGTATTTTGGTGATATCTTAAGATTCGTAATGAATTTGCACTTGAAATTTTTTGTAGTAGTTTTTGAAAGTATATCACTACTTTATGTAAAATTTAGGATTGTTTGGATGGTCCAATCGTGAGATATGAGCTATTGAAGTTTGAAAAACATTTCTCACAAGGATATGTAAGGTTTTAAGATACTTTATCATATATTTGGATGTTTTTTTGGTACTTGGGCTTATGTATTGATGTAATTGTCTAAAAAAAGAAAATATTATATATATAAACTTGGTATTTTTATAACTTAGATTTGATTGAGTATTTAATAGCAGCCAAAAGTCTAGCACTTTCTTCAGGTAAACTCTCTCTACAATGATAATGCAAGGTCTATCAATTTAAATGTGAAGAAAAGCATATTAAAGCAATACAAATATTAAAGAAATTATTGAAATTACCTCTAGTATTTAAAAAAATTGATTACAAAGACAATAGATGAGTGATTCTTATAGTGGATACTAGTCCGATTGCCATTAGATGGGCTGTAGGTCAAAATGATTCAAATGGACATAGATTTGCAGTGCAATTTGGAGCTAAGGTTTTAAATACTCTCCAATGTGCATATTTAAAAGTGAAAAAAGGAACTATAGGGAGTTGTTTTAGTTATAAAAGCAAAAAAAGATTATTTGATTGAGATTATGGTGGTAATTAAAACGGACTATTTGCCTTTACTTCGAATGATTATTAATTGTACAATATCAAATATTGTGTTGTTGAGATGGATAACTTATATCAAATCATTAAATCTAGAATTTAGGAATATTACAGTGAAAAAAAATCTGGTAGCAAATATATTATCTCGAGCAATATATGATAGAGAAGATGAAATGATTGAAGATAATGATGATGTGGATATGAAATTTTATTTGGTTGTATAATTGAATAAGAAAAATAAGTCATTTCATGAAAAAATTTATAAAGAAGAGTTATTCGTTATTAGACATTATTTGAATATATCAACCAAGTGTACTAATTGGGCAGTTGAAAAATTTAAATAGATGAAGAAAAAAACATATAAGTTTGCATTACAAGGAGAATTTCTATGAAAAAGGCCAAAATCAAGTATTGGCATGCCATGAGAAGTAGTAGGTACTAAAGAAGATCAACAAAGACTACTCAAAGAATTTCATAATAGTCCATGGGCAGTGTCATAATACATAAAGTCTTGCTTGAAAATGCTCTGGACACTTGGCTGTGGAAGGTAGAATGGAAATTACAACAACAAAGTCTTAATTCTAATAGAATACCAACTAAGCTCTAATTAGATCATAACAATGCTAAGCAAGCTTTAATCAAATTGAAAAAAAACTATAAGGAATTACAAGGAAATGATAAGAAATCTTAAAGAAATATTAGAATAATCACAAATATATCTCAAATACATCTCAATTCAATCTTAATTTAATCCTTGTTAAAATCCTATTAGACTTCATTCAAACTTTAGGCCAAAAACTAATTAAATTTTAAACCCTAAAAAAACTTAAATAAAATCTTAAATCCTAAATCAAATCCTAAATCTAAATCAAATCCTAAATCCTAAATCAAATCATAACCAATCCTAAACCAAATCCTAAACCTTAAATCAAACCCTAGTAATTCTTACAACAGATTTATACGTCAATTACTAATGAATGAACCGTTGATCTTAACTCAAAATTTGCATGCTTTTTAACAATTAAATTGAGAATAAGCACAAAAAAATTTGAAAAAGATTGGAATTACCAAATGATGATAGCCACAAAAATGTGTTTGAATATTGGCTGGCCTCCTTCTCTGACCTTAATGCTAATCTTCTAGAGCCAATATTTCTCTTTTTCATCATTCGATTAATCTCAAAATTTTAATATACATAGAAAAACAAGTTTAATATTCTTTCACACAAATTTCATTCCAATCCAAATAGTAGATTGTAAGAAATCTTAATAACCCTCTTTGAACCTAAAATTCTATTTTTTAAGACCTTAATCCACTTAAACCTCAATAATCTTCAATTCAACCATCAGATCGAGCTAAGATTCATAACATATATTAAGCACAATTATGACCATTAATCTACAAAATTTCACTTGTAAATCTATTACAAAACTCTTGAAATCATTAAAAACGTTAATCCTATTTTATTTCACAAAATCCAAATCATCTAAAAATAATCTTAACTTTGTAAAGCTCTTATAAAGTCATAACAACTCCAAATCACCCAAAACCAATGTTCATAGAAACCTTATTTAGTTTGCTATCAAATTCTACTCTTTGATCTACAAAAGAACTTGTCAAGGACAAGAACTCGATGAAAAATCAAATCAGACAAGTGAACCTTCACTCAAACAAAAGTAACAAAATATAAATAAATAAGTATGTATATTGAAAGAGAAACTAGAATGGCTATTGCCAGAAGACAAGAAAATTAGAGACCCTTGAAACTAGACTAGAAGCAAGAAAAGAGTTGACAAGAGTGAAGAAGGCTTCACTCTTGTCTCTATGTATACTATCTAACTAGGGGCTACATGGTGACGTTCTATAGGACCTTTAATATGTATTGACTTTGTAGGACACATGCCTTGACTTACAAGGCAAGTTTTTCTACGTGTAGGCCACATAGTTAGCTTGATCTTCAAGCTAATAACATGTGTTGCACATGGCCAACTTGTTGACCACGTTTCTAATCCAAAAAGTCAATTAAAGATACCTATGAAGTCAAAGTAGCATCTATGATGCTTCTAGGAAGCTATTATATTAAATACTATAGAATTAACTTACTTTTACCTACTTTTACTTACTTCTATCTATTTATATATATAATTACTAGCTTACATGAATATGTCCATGATAGAACCTTAGAGTCATCGTTGAGACTTAGTTTTGTGCCTCAGGGTCTGATTTCAATCCTAATTCATAATTGACCCTCTTTGAGTATCAATATCTAATTTTTCTAGATAAATTTTGGTTTAATTTACTCGTAACTTTCTTTTAAAGATGCTTATATCATTTATTTTTTTAATCTTCTTTATTTTACCTTATTTATAGTCTTACAAAATAAGTAGAAGTCACCTTTTTAAAAAGGCAACATTGGTACCTTTTAATTTTACTACCTTTTTTTACTATTAATTATATTTCTAAGATAATTTGCTCTAATACTTTGAACTAAGATCTCCTACATTATAATAATTTCTACACTCTTTTACCTATTAGTCATGTTATATCATGATAGTAGGACATAGAGGAATTTAGACTACTTTTGCTAAATTGAAGGAACGATATTAGTAGAAGAATATGTATCGAGATGTAGCTTCAGTTTTAGAATCTTGTGTAATTTGTCAAATATATTCAAATATACAACATCAAGATAAGTTACATTTGACATATCCTTTATTTATTTATTTTAAATGGGTTGTGGATTTGGTTATAATGCCGATAGGATTAAGGCAAATGAGATATTTAGTTTTGGCTCATGAAGATTTATCAAACAAAGTAGAAGACATGGTACTAAGAAGAAAGTCCACAGAGAAAATTTATAGGTTTTTACTTGAGAATGTTATTTGTTGCTATGTAAGAATGATTACTGTAGATCATAGAGAATTGGATGCACATGAAGCTCGTGAGTTTTTTAAGAAATATGGGATTAAATTATCATTGACTATTGCTTATAATCTACAAGGGAATGTAAAGAGTGAACATGGACATCAATCGATTGTAAAATCCTTACTTAAAGCTTGTAATGGAAGAATGAGAGAATGGCCTTGACTTCTACCTTATACATTATGAGTTAATCAAACAACACACAGTTTAATGACAAGATATATGCCAATAGAACTTAAGACACGTCAAAAACCAATTATGCTAATTGAAGAACATGTACCAACTTGGAATATGCTACCATATGAAAATAGATTGACAAAGGAAGAATTATTAGCTATTAGAGTTCAACTTGAACAAAGATTGGAAGATGTGGAACTAACATTAAAAAGATTACAAAAGGCAAGATTGGAAAATAAGATTTGATTTAATATGTAACATTAAATGAACCCTAGAGTAATTGAAAAAGGTGATTTGGTACTTATTTATATAGTAGTCTAGATAAATAATATAGTACTTTGCGGATATTTTAAAAATGTTAGCTTTGATCAGGTGTCATAGTAACGGTTCATAATAATGTCACATACTCATTAAGGGAGTTAGATGGTATGAGGTTGAAGATATCTATTGCTGGGAAGCGAGTGAAGATTTTTAAAAGACAAGATAGAGAAATCAATATGGAAGATCATCGTAAAAATATCAATATTTTTTAAAAGACAATTGTTTTGAAGAGGATAGTAAAAATAAAAATGAAGGGTTTGATGAAAAAAATGAATAGATAGTGTGATACTAATTATGGCATATGGTTCATTTGATGCATGCTAGAAGATGCACAAATTAAGACAAAGTACATAACGTGATGTAATACAACTATATTGTGAAATTACACTCAAAATTGAATTTCTAATTAATATCTAATTATCTTGATTCAATAATAATTCAAGGTATCTAAACATGGCCTTTATAAAAGCCTCTCAGGTTATTTTCTTATCTTAATAGTTCATAGGTTGAAGATTAGTCACCAATTTTTTCTTCTAGGCTGTTGAAACTATTTTACTACTTTAGAAAGACCATAAATGGATAAAATCAGATTACAAGAGATAAAGAATTAATATAGTTGATACCAAAATTAAGTTAAAAATAAGGTTGGACTAAAAAATCCTTAAGATAGATTAAATTGATACCTAGAGGTCGATTGTTTGTCAAACATGGTTGAAATTAGACCTTTGGCCACTAAAACGACTGCCTAGGGCAAAATAGGGATTCATTTGAAGATCAAAGATTAAGGTTTGAGAGCTAGGTTGGACCTTCTTTCAAAGACATAAGGCTAATTTTGATAGGATTTGGAAAGATTTAACAATTGTTGTTGGAAGTCATGGTTTGTATTGGCAACTTGGGATTTATACAATGAAAATATGGCTAGTATTCTTCGCTAGTTCGAAAATTGGTATCACATCTATAGTTCAAAATTTGACAATGCTTGGATAATTAGGTGTTTTAAATGTATGTGAAATTTTGTGATAATCAAACAATGCAATTGAAAGATATCTAGGTTTTGGTACAAAAACATAACAAAAATTGGCAGTTTGAAGTTAAGTAGGATTTTTGTGTATCTAAAGCTCTACAAGTTGGATCAAGGTGAAATTTGGCATAGTATTAAAAGACTTGAAGATCAAGTTGTACACCAATTTTAAATTGAAGTAAATCGTTGAAGAAGGAGAAATCACTGTTGGAACTTTTACTTCACCTTTCAAGTTGGTAGCTGAGTGACATTAGTGCAGTTCTTAGAGATTTTCTCACAATTTTAAGTTGGATTGGCTTAGAAATTCCTAATTATATTAAAAAAAAGAATCCACAAAGAAATAAAAATTTCAACAATGACCAAAAAAAAAAGGTAGTCTTTTAGTCTTAGAATTGAATATAAAGATAGAAGAAAGAACCTCTCAACTAATTTAAAGGAAACAAAAATTTGACTATGTGCCAAATATAATTTGTAAAATCTTAGACCTTTTCAACAAGTGATCACTATTCTTCATTGAACTCATTCTTGGAAGAGAAGAGGTAATATTAAAGACATATATTTATTATAATTATTACCTAAATATTATAAATAGATAGAAGTACATAAAAATATATTAAATTTATAATATCTTCTATAAAAAGCTTTTTAGAAATTAAATAGACATTACTTTGACTTTGTATATGTTTTTAGTTGATTTATAGATTAGAAACTTTTTCAATAAGTTTACCACATAATATACATGTTGAAAGTTTGCAGAATAAACTAATTATGAGACGTCCATATAGAAAACTTGTTTCGAAGTTAAGATATGTATTGTACAAAGTCAATACATTTTAGAGGTCTTATAATACATCACTACATAGCTCTTAGTTAGATAGTATATATAAAATTAAGAATAAAGCCTTCTTCACTCTTGTTAATTCCTTTCTTACTTTGAATCTAATTTCAAGAAACCTCTAGTTTTTTTATCTTTTGGCAATAGCCATTCTAATTTTTTTTAATATAAATAATTTCTTATTTCTATTTTTTCATATTTATTTGAAAAAGTCTCACTTTTTTATTTTCTTTCATCAAGTTCTTGTCCTTGACACTATATCACAATTTAAAGCATTTTTAGCAAAAAAAAATGACAAAAGATCATATTTTAATATTTTCAATGAAAATAATTAATATGACAATAAAACTAAAATAGAAAGATGATTTTTGTAATGGATGATATGAATAAAAATAATTTCTAATCCACCTTCAAATTGTATACTTATTAAATATAATGTTCCTAACCAATTATAAAGAAGTAGACGCAAAATCAAATTTAATTAAGAATATTATAATATCATGCATATGCTTCTATTTAATTAGTTTTTCTATTGATTTTGAAATATAGATAAATAAATAAATAAATAATAAAAATACTATTCTTGAATATAAAAAATAATTATTAAAAGAAATATGATATAAATCATACAAAAAGTTGAATTTTAAAAAATATATGTATTTTAACAAAAGAAGCTTGTATGATAAAACAAATAAAACAAGATAGTTGAATGTTAATTTTTCTTTCTTTATTTTTTATTATTATATATATAATATTAATTTATTTATACATAATATAAATAAATATTTACTTATAGTTATTATCTATTGATACAAAATAAATTATAGTTTTTTTTAATACAACACATTGTACCACAAAAAATTGCTTATTATTTTGAAGAATAAGACTTTTAAAAAAATTCGATAAAATAATCTCATATATATATTTAAATTCTTTTTTATTCTATTTTTTTCATTTTTTGTAAATCTTAATCCAAATAGTAGTAATTTATATTATTATTATTATAATTTTTATTTTTCTTTTAAATCATACAAAGATACATACATATACACATAGACATGCTCATATGGAACTCGTTCCTAGAAAGGTGCTTGATGTCATAAAGATATACAATTACATAGATAAGAATAGTTAAGTAGGAGGTAAATGTAGGTAGATTTAATAGTATCTTATAAAGAAGCTTCATAGATGCAGGTTTAATTATGAATTTATTTCATATAAATTATAGAATTTTAAAAGTAGTTCTAAAGATTACAATAAGGCCTTTTAGTATTTATAATACATTTTACACAATACTTGTGAGCCTTGGTGAGGCTCAAATATTTAACCACATAATCAAATTTAACTTGAAGTAACTTTTAATTACATGATTTTTTATATTTTCTTTTACTTTTGTGTTTTTAAATTAACATAAGTCAATATAGTAACTTGGATTTTTTTATGTTGTTGAAAAGATTAAAAAAATATTATGCACATTTAATTTTTAGTTTTATCTTTTATCACTTATAAAGTAAAAATCTATAAAATATATTGTACATAGTTTTGAATTATAAATTTCTTTTGGTCTGCTTCTTTCACTTGTTTTTTTTTTATTTTTTTATTTTTTTATTCCTTCTTTTCTTTCTTATTGATTATGCTTCTTACTTCATATCACCTATTATAATAAACTTCTAATTGATACTAATTTGTAATTTAGATTGAGGGATGAATTTTATTTTTACAATAGCCAATTAATTTTAAATATGAATAAATAATAAGATTATAAAATAATTTTGATATAGATTTATATATATATTTTTTAAATATTAAGGTACTCATAAACTATATTACTTATAGAAAAAATATTTATATAAAATATATCCACATATTCAATTGTATTAGGATAACCATATATTTTTGCTAATTAAATAGAAATGAAGGATGTAGATGATGGTTTAGCCCATGCAAGGATAACATGTTAAGATAGAAATTTGTATTGTATTATGTGAAAATGAGCATTAAAATGCATTAAGCATTTGATTGTAAATTTTTTTGGAACTAATCTTGAAGTTTAATTTACAATCCAAAAACAATGCATAAGGTATTTGGAAATGTTTTTTTTGGGGAATATGTAAAAAAACAAACTTTATTGGTACATACAAAAATGCATCTTATTTCTTTGATAATTCATTAAAATAAATTTTGTACTTACATCAACTTTTATATCAATATATATATATATATATATATATATATATATATATATATATATATGTGTGTGTATTTCATATTTCATCACAATGCATTGTTTATAATAACATATTTTATATTAGATTATCTTTCTTTGGAATACACTAATTTTTTTAGATTCTTATACTTGATGTATTATATATCTCAAAATTAAAAAATCTAGTATACAATAGCTTGCAATCATGTCCAATTAAGGTAGACAATCCATTTTTATAACTATTAATGGATAAAGTAAGGATTCTTTTTAATTCTAAATTGTAATCACTACATCCAAAAATTCTCATTTAACTTATGTACACATTATTTATTTGGCATCAAAAACCTTTGCCTAAAATCTTATCATATATGCATTTGTATTTTCATCATCTTATCATATTGTTAAAGCAATTCTAACTAGACTAGCATCAATTATTACAATTATGGATCTTCTACATTTACAATTTTTTTTCTTTAAATTTGGAAGTAAAAATAAAAAAATAAAGAAATAAATAAACTTCTTTATAGCTTTAGTTTATTTATTTATTTAAAAATATCGTCTTTCCTTAAAAATTTACATAATGGATTTATTACCTTTGCAAAATGTGCAATCCATATGAAGTAGAAGATACATACTCTCTAAAATCACTCAAATTTTGTTATATTTGCTTATTTTTTCATATTTTTAATAATACCAACTTTTAAAATAGCCTTTTGAATTAATAGCCTTTTGAGGTAATGTACACATTTATATTAAATTCAATGAAATTTTCATGAAGAATTTAAAAGATTAAAAAATTAAAAAATCAAAAAGCATCCTTGTATTATCAATTAAAATTGATGATTATTTTAGTAAAAATCACATACTAAATATATTAATCTTCTAACAAATGTCTTTATAAATTCATCTATAATTGGATCTAAATTTTTTTTTTAATGGATGTTTTATTTTTATGTTGCATGACTTGAATAAATTTGATTTTTTTATTTATTTAATATTATGAATCATCAATTATAGTAAAGTGCCATAAATGGTTAAATTTTTTTTTCTTTAAATCTTTTCATAAAGAAATTTCACTAGCTTGAAACAATGTGTTCTTGATATTAGAATTGATCACAAATTCTATGGCTTAAAAAGAATTTTTTAAAAATAAATTTACTTGTACTTTGACAAAAAAAACCTACATATTTAATCTTTAACCTATATATTGTAGCTTATGTAGTCAACTGCTTGGGACATTTCAAAATTATAATTCATATACTACAACACATCAGTAAAGTGAATGTAAAGAAGTTAGGATAAAAGCCATTGGATTATTTTAATTTTTTGTTAATTTAAATATATATAAAAAAAATGCAAGAAGTTTGAAGTTGAAGCTTTGGAAGGATCTTTGGATAGAGCTTTAAGTAGAATTTCAAGTAGAATTGCTTCAAAAAGACAAAGTACTGTTGAAATATAGAAAGCATACTCCACACAAGTAAGTTAGGACCAGGAAGGTTGCACTTTAATAAATAGAGTGTGGTATGAGATAATTCTTCCCATGCCAACCCTTTCCTTATATATTAGTACCAAGGTACCAAGTGCTACAATCCATATGGGATATCTCCTAGGACCAGCCCTCCCCTTGTACTCTAATGCACTATAGACCAGCACCTAATCTTATGGAATATCCCTAACAATACTTGTACTCTATTGACCATTAACAACTACTTAAAGAGTTCTTTCCTTCAACACTCCCACTTTGCTATTGGTCAATTAGCTATCAATCCTAATGCCTTACTCAACTTATTGTGTCTTTCTCTAACTAAGGCTTTTGTCAATAAATCAGCCAACATGTCTTTGGTTTCACAATACATCATATCAATAACCCCCATTTCTATCTTCTCTCTTATGAAATGATGCTGAATATCAATGTGCTTGGTTCTTGCATGATGCTTTGGATTCTTTGCAAAAGCAAGACATCCTTGATTGTCACACCTCAATGGAGTGGCCTCCAATTGCACAAGTCCAATATCTTCCAATAACAACCTCAACCAAATTGCCTCCATTGCTCCATGATTTGCTGCCATGTACTCCGCCTCCATTGTGGACCTTGCAATGGTTGGTTGTCTCTTGTAATTCCAAGATATGGCTCCCACTCCAACAAAGAATACATAGCCCATTGTTGATCTTCTATCGTTTGCATCTCCAGCCCAATCCGCATCACAATATCCATGTAATGCAATATTATCTCCTCCAAGACATAGTTTGAGGTTCAAAGAGCCTTTCAAGTATCTCATGATTCTTTGTATGGTTGCCCAATGCATAGGACTTGGTTTTTCCATGTGTTGGCTTACAACACTTACTACAAATGCAAGATCCATCCTTGTGCCTACCATTGCATACATGAGTGAGCCTATTGTTGCCTTGTATGGTATGCCTTGCATTTGATGCTTAACTTCTGTATACTCCTCATCCGTGAGCTTCATCAACTTCAAGTTGGCCTCCAAAGGAGTTCCAATGGGCTTGTAATCTCCCATGTTGAATTGTTTCAACACTTCTTCAATTTACTTGCTTTGGCTCAATGTGATGGTCTTTGATTCTCTACTTCTTGTGAATTCCACACCCAAACAATAATGGAGCTCTCTCAAATCACTCATCTCAAACTCTCTCTCTAATTTCTTCTTCAACCAATCCAATCTTACCATGGTGTTGCTTAAGATGATTAAATCATCTACATAGAGGATCACAACCAGCAAGAAGTCCTTGGCTTGCAATACATACAAAGAATGGTCAGCTTCACTCCTTACAAAACCTTCCTTCACAAAGAATGAGTCAATGCGTTGGTACCATGCTCTTGGTGATTGCTTCAATCCATACAATGACTTCTTCAACTTGCAAACAAGGTGGTGTTTGTCTTGTTCAATAAATCCTTGAGGTTGCTCCATGTAGATGTCTTCTTCCAATTCTCCATTCAAAAATATTGTCTTGACGTCCATTTGATGCATTTCAAGGTCCATTGATGCTCCAATTGCTACTATGGTTCTAATGGTGGTGAACTTGGCCACGGGTACAAATGTCTCATTAAAGTCCACTCCAGCAACTTGTGAGTAGCCTTTGGCAACCAATCTTACCTTGTACCTCACAACATTGTCCATAGCATCTCTCTTGGTTCTAAACACCCACTTACATCTAATTGCTGATCGATTTGGTGGAAGTGGAGTCAAATCCCATGTCTCATTGTCTATAAGAGATTTGTATTCTTCTTGCATGGCAATCTCCCACTTCATTGCATCACCACACCTCATTGCATCACACAAAGTCAATGGATCATCAAGAAGAGCAACATTGGCATGGTCTTCACTTACTTGTGGAAAGATGTGGTTCTTCCACCATTCACCTTGTGGTCTTCTCTCACGTGTTGGATATCTTCTTTCATGTAAAGGAGATGAGCCTTCATGCACCTCTTGCTGCCTTGTATGGCTCATGGAGTTCTTTGTCTTACTCATTGGTTGATATTCTTCATCTTCATTTTCTTGATTGTCCTTGTTGTATCTTGCTGGAATTGAAGTCTTCATAGTATTGGGCTCTTCTTCATCTTTTTGTTTGTTTGCTGGAATTGAAGATGTGTCCACAAACACACCACTACTCCCACTTGGACACATCTCCCACTTTTCACTACCACTCTTATGCTCCAAGAATTCTATATCACGACTTTTGATGATCTTTTTGGTATCTAAACATATGAGCCTATATGCCTTGGTGCCTTCACAATAACCAAGGAATACACATCTTGTGCCCTTTGCATCAAGTTTGCCTCTCATACTATCTGGAACCTTGACATATGCAATGCACTTAAAAATCCTCATGCGGGATATGCAAGGTTTGTTACTAGTCCAAGCTTCTTGGGGAGTCATTCCTTCAAGTACACTTATGGAACACCTATTTCTTGTATACACGGCATTTACCACAGCTTCCGCCCAATACTCATACCCAAGTTTTTGAGCATGAATCATACTCCTTGCCATCTCCACAATGGTACGATTTGCTCTTTCAGTAACTCCATTTTGTTGTGGGGTGTAGGGAGTGGAGGTTTGTCTTGCAATGCCTTCATGCTTCAATAACTCATCAAAGTGTTTGGACAAATACTCACCTCCATTGTCCGATCACAGCACCTTAATCTTGTGCTCACATTGCTTCTCCACAAGTGCTTTCCACTCCTTAAACTTGGCAAAACACTCACTCTTGGCCTTGATGATGTAAATCCATACCTTCCTTGCGAAGTCATCAATAAATGTGACAAAGTACCTTACTCCACTCATAGATGGTGTCCTCATGGGTCCAAAAACATCCGAATGCACAAGCTCTAGCAATTGGTTTGCTCTTGTTGCAACTCCACTAGGAAATGGTGTCCTATGTTGTTTGCCTTGAATGCATCCCTCACAAGCAAGATTCATGGTAGAATTGCCAAGGTCTAAGCCACTTACCATGGATTGAAGCTCCTTCATGCTTTTGGCATTCAAATGCCCAAGTCTTTGATGCCAAATGCCTACCTTGTCTTCATTTGATGGAAATTCAGCAAAGGCAGTAACTTCCACTCCATTGATCCTCTTGCAATTGATAATATAGAGATTGCCATCCCTAGTCCTTTTTGCTACTTTTTTGCCTTCTATGGTTCTCACAAAACATCCATTCATGTTAAATTGCACTTTGCACCCATGAATTACAAGTTTATTCACCGAAAGGAGGTTCTTCTTCATCTTTGGTACATGCAACACATCCTTGAGAGTGATTCTCTTGCTTATGCCCTTCACCACCACCTCCACTACAATGGTGCCAATTCCAATGGCTTGTACCATACTATTATCACCTAACCAAACCTTGGTTGCTGGAATTGGTTGATAAGTGTTAAATGAACACTTGTATGGAGTCATGTGTTTGGTACATCCGGAATCCACAATCCATTTGCTCATATCAAGCATGGAAGGAGTTTGTTTTGCCATGAATGCAAAGTCTTCACTTCCATGGTCATGAAAAGCATTGTTGGCATTCTCTCTTTCTCCTCTCTTTGCCTTGAAACAATTTCTAGCAAAATGGCCTAGTTTTCCACAAATGTAACAAGTTTTAGGAGGATAACGTTGAAAAGGGGCACTTGCCTTACTTGGTCTTGTAAATAGTACTGATTGCTCCCCAATAGACTCCTTTTGTTTTCTTTTGGTCACTTCATGGGATAGTCTTGCCGTGACATAATCCAAAGTAAGGTCTTTCCTTGAAATGAACTCCAATCCTACAATGAGGGAGGAATAGGAGTCCGGAAGGCTTGAAAGCAATGTCATCACAACATCTTCTTCAAGTAAAGGCTTGTCAACAACAGCAAGTTGGTTTGTAAGTACTTTTACCTTATTCACATGAGCCATGAGATCTTCACCTTCTTCCATCTTCACGGTGAAGAATTTTTGCCTTGACCATAGCACATTGGAGAGATTCCTACTTTCATAGACATTGCAAAGAGTCTTCCATGCATCTGCTGCCCCTTTGCAAGAAATGACATGAGCAAAGTTTCTTTCATCTAAATTGGTGGCAATTATGCCAAAAGCCTTCTTCTCTCGTCTTTTGAAGTCCTTTTGCTCCTTGATGCTTGCCTCTACCCCAGGTGTAAGTTCCTCCTCATCTACTATCTCCCAAAGATCCAATGACGCCAAAAGTAGCTCCATTTTGGCCTTCCAGTGGTGAAAGTTGTCACCTCTAAACTTTTCAACAACTCTTAAGCTATCACCCTCAAAAGATGCCATCTCAAGCTACAAGTAGGTCCAAAAAACTTTTGATTTGGAGTTGTAATACAAAAGATATGACTACTTAAAGATTGCTGAACTACAAACCCAGAATTCGCTGTTTTGCAACTTTTTGCATATTTTGAGTCCAAATTACGTCTAAATCATGGGAAATGGTTTGTAATGTGATTTTATGACTTTCAAACGTCTCTCTCACATCACTTCACTCAAAATGACTCACTTTCTCATAAACTCTCAAATACTAGTGCTCCTTCAGCAAAGACACTATCAAGGTCTTGCACTAAGCTCATACACTCACATATCCAGGAACAATGACTTCAATAATTCACTAGCAATACTCTACCATAAGATCTCAACCACCAAAAACAAGCAACAAAGAAATAATGCAAGAACAACTTACTTGGTAAGAGAATGTGGGCCCATAACCTGTTGAAACATAGAAAGCATACTCTACATAAGTAAGTTAGGACCAGGAAGGTTGCACTTTAACAAATAGAGTGTGGTATGAGATAATTCTTCCCATGCCAACCCTTTCCTTATATACTAGTACCAAGGTACCAAGTGCTACAACCCATATAGGATATCTCCTAGGACCAGCCTTCTCCTTGTACTCTAATGCACTATAGACCAGCACCTAACCTTATGGGATATCCCTAACAACACTTATACTCTATTGACCATTAGCAACTACTTAAAGAGTTCTTTCCTTCAACAAGTACATACATAAAAAGGTATTCAAAACATGTTTGAAAAATTACCTTGTCTCTGCAATAATAATAGAACCACAATTAGAAGGAGGATTTAATAAAAAAAGCCTTATAAGTCATAGTCAAATAGGACTATATATATATATATATATATATATATATACATATATATATGATTGTAAAATTAGATATATACATTACAATAGCAATTTATTTGTACATAAGATACATGAATACTCACTTATAATTGTTATCCATAGATATAAACAAGTTATAGTTAATTTTAATACAACATATTGCACCACAAAAAATTGCTTATTATTTTATTAAATAAGACTTTTAAAAAAGTTCAATAAAATAATCTCATACAAAATTGACACAATAAGGGCTTTAAGTATGTGAAATATGAACTCAAAATTGTATTAGATTTGTATTTGTAAGTTGCATAAGCAAAAGGCTTATTCCAAGGGATTCTCTTGTTGAAATATATCAATTGCAAGTTTTGTCTTGTGCCAATGAACAAGAAGTCTTGCATAAACTCATAGCATGCATAATAAAAACTGCAATTGAAGCATTTTCTTAACCACACTAGTCATGCCAATGTCATTCTGTGTTCCAACAAGGTGAACAATTTGTTCAAAGCAACTAGTTGCAACCAACAGTAATGACAAAGAAGCCATCACTACTACATTGTCAAATGCATATAGACATTACTAATCAATACAAAAACAACACTATTAATGATTGGCATGTATTTGTCAAGTGTACTGACACCAAGATGAATATTATTCATGGATGTTGGGAACATTAAAAAGTCAAGAATTTTTTATTAAAAAAGAAGAAGAAGAAGAAGAAAGATTGGTTGGAGTATAAGACCTGTAGAAATGAGAAAGGAAAAGGAAAGAAGGCAGATCACAAGACTGGTACATGGACATGACCAATGAATTAAACAATGCTGGGATTGGATAGGATTGGAGGAATTGGGAAGTAAACGTGGTGGCATGAACGTGAGGGACGGAGGGAGGGGAGGTTTGCGGAACGGTGTTGGGAACGGAACGGAAAGGGCCGGGGCGAGCGAAACCCTAAACGGGGCGAGGCAGGGGTTAATCGGAGAAGCTTGGAACCGTGGTTCCTCTTTCGCCTTCGCGCACTTCGCTTAGCCCCCCTCCCATCGGATCGCCAGCACCATGAAGGTGAGACTCTTGCACGCTTCCTTCCATCTCCATGTTCTATTGTTCGCCTGCGCTGCTCTCTGTACCTCTCTGTTTCCGGTCTTCCTAATTTGGTTGCGTTCCTGACTGCAGCTCAACATCGCCAACCCCACTACGGGGTGCCAGAAGAAGGTTGAGATCGATGACGACGCTAAGCTGTAAGTGGCTTGGTTCTTTGCGACCCTTTGCAGTCTGTCGGTGGATGTTCGCCTGCAATTTTACGTGCTCTCTTGTTCGCGCCTGCGTTTTGCACTGCTTTTTAGGGTTTGGAGTTTTGCAAACGTATCACCCCTTTCAGATAGGCAGTGCGAGATTCAGGAATGCGCCACCTTTATATACGCCTAGCATGGGAGCTCTCTTATCGGTCTTCGGCTTTGTTTGGTGCTTGTGTTCAGTCGCCAATTCTACGACAAGAGATTGGCCCAGGAGGTCAGCGGTGACCAGCTGGGAGATGAGTTCAAGGGGTATGTCTTCAAGATCATGGGAGGCTGCGACAAGCAGGGTTTCCCAATGAAGCAGGGAGTTCTCACTCAAGGCCGTGTGCAGCTCCTGATGCACAGAGGTATGGCGATAGATAGACACGGGTGTTGGTGTCATGAAGTAGGCTAGTCTGAACGAGACATTTATGTCCTCGCTGCTCCTCTTGTGCAACAAGCGTTGAGTGGGGTTGTGGAGTGGTTTGATGGGCTCAGTATGGGTGCGAGAATTTAGTTCTCCCTTTTGTAACGATTATTGTGTGTTGTTGCAGGGGTCTCTTGCTTCAGGGGATACGGGAGGCGCAACGGGGAGCGGAGGCGTAAGTCCGTGAGGGGATGCATCGTTAGCCCAGACCTCTCGGTGTTGAACCTGGTTATCGTCAAGCAAGGTCAGTCAGTGTCTTTGCTAGGATAAATGAATCAACGTCCACGGAGAGGTTCGTCGGAGGCTGCTAATTTCCTTTCCCTGTCCGTGCAATGGCATTGAGGTGGCTGGAAGCAGGTGGTTTGTGGGTACGTCGGGGCCGCGTTGCCAAGCAGCAAGGTCGTTGTTAGGATCCTCCTGCGCCGCTAGTTTATTGAGTTGGATCCGGTATAGTTGTGTCGAATATGCTAGTTTGTTTTTGGGGGGGAGGGGGTGGGGATGATTATGAACCCACTTCTGGCTGTGGTTGTCGCAGGTGATAATGACTTGCCTGGACTCACTGATATTGAGAAGCCCAGAATGAGGGGTCCGAAGAGAGCCACCAAAATTCGCAAGCTCTTCAATCTCACCAAGGAGGATGATGTGAGGAAATACGTCAACACCTATCGTCGCAGCTTTGTATCGGCCACAGGTACAGTCATGGCTCCTGATGTGGGTGTCGTATTTTGCCATGCTTCCTTTCGTGCAGTCGCCGATGTAGAGCGGGGGCCATTGTTGCGAGGAGCCCTCTACTGACGTCTGCGTGCGTGCTTTCAGGCAAGAAGAGGAGCAAGGCACCGAAGATCCAGAGGCTTGTGACTCCTTTGACTTTGCAGAGGAAGCGCCGTAGAGTGGCAATCAAGAAGGCGCGTGTCGCCAAAGCCAAGACCGAGGCAGCAGAGTACCAGAAACTCTTGGCTCTTCGCATTAAGGAGCAGCGGGAGCACCGTAGTGAGAGTTTGGCCAAGAAGCGTGCTTCACGCGCATCGCTTGCCAAGCCCGAGGCTTAGACCAATAGTCAAGCTATTAGGTTGTTTCGGCATGCAGCCCGAATTGAGTCGGGTCTTTAATTCATCATGTTCCAATTTTAAAGTTTGTTGACTGTTGTGAATGTCGAGGGTGGCAGTGGGACCCTGCCAAACTATCGTTGCGAGGGCTATGTTTTCTCCTCTTGGTTTCTCAGATTTGCAATGGGGTGGGAGGTAGAATTCGAGGTTTTTTCTCTTTGCCCAAACACGATGGCAGGTCGATGCAATTTACGTATTGGGGAAAATCATGTAAAATGTGAATGTTTTTCACCCAACGGACGTTTAGTGAACAGTGGGCCAATGACTTATCAGTGCGCCTCTTTTGGAAAAGGCGTGTTCTTCCCCAGTTTTCGGGACCTGTGACAGGACCTCCCGCAGCGCAGGTTTAATGGTTCTGCCAGGCACCGTGTTGTGATGTTGAGTGATAGTTTCTTTGATCAGATGCCCCAGGTACCTTGGAGGTGAGTGCGTCATGCTTTTCTGACGGAGGAGCATGGTATACCACCCCGCTGTCCACCACGCACATAGATCCTACAACTTTGTATACGGACTCCAAGCTTGCTCATGGTTTTTGATTTTGGCGGAGCAATGACAGTTCCTCATGGATGCAGATCATGAATGGATCGCGTTAAACATACCCACTCGAGCTTTGCCAAAGCCCTGCGCGTCGCTGAGTTGAAAAGCCTCTGCTCGTCAGCCACTGATTTTCCGCCCCTCGCCTCCCAAACCCCGTCGCTCTCCTTCCGTTCTGGTTGCTGTTCGCATTCCCATGGAAGCGCCGCCAAGGGTCAAGCTGAACAGGAGGCTATCAATGGCGTTTTGACATCGGCTTGGCCTTCCCGCTATCTGCGTCGCTCTGCTTTACCGGTTCTTCTTGCAAGGATCTGGAACGTTGGAAACTGCAGGAAGTTTGGGAATTGGCACAGGAGAGCTTGGTTGTATGGTTGTATAGCAGTTGGTTGGATTGTGGAGGAGTAGGGCTTGGTTGTCATGCAGGTGGTTGGATTGTGGAAGAGTAGGGCTTGGTTATATTGCAGGTGGTTGGATTGTGCAACATTTGCCAAGGTGGATTGCTCAGTGGATTTTGTTTAATTTTGTTCTGTTTATGTTGTAACAATTGTTTATTTTAGTTTTATTTTAGTGTGGTTTCGGTTGTCTCTTGGTCCCAATTGGGTCTCAATGAAGTTGCCAATTTTTTAGAATCTGGAGTGAATGTTTGCAATTGTGCAACACTAGGTGATTTTATGAAAATGCAAAACAATATTTTAGAGTTGCTTTGAATTATGATAAATATGGTTTTTACAATTCAATCATCTGAAGGGTTGTGGTTGTGGTGTTGGTGTTGAGAAGCTTTTAAATTGAATTGGAAGTATTTTTGAAGTTGGTAAAGAAATTGAGTGTCTATTGCAATTCTTAAAGCATAGGTTAGATGGTGGTATATGCCTACCATACTTCTTGAATTGAATTCTTATCCTAGGTTGAAGTTTCATTTATTTATTTTTTATTTTATAAGTTTTTTATTGATGATGTTGGTTGTATTTGGAAAGTTTAATACCATTGTGAGCTCATTGGGGGAAGTAAAGAAATGTTGGGATTGTGGAAATATTCATACAAGTGGTGTGATTTTAGAGTGGATTGTGTGATTTTGATTGATCTAAACATGCTAGTGCTATGTATTCCATATTCTTCCATGCAAGATTGATATTCAAACAATGTTAAAGCACTCAACATATTGATCACTTTGGAGAAGAACAATGGGCAATGCAAAGACTTGCAACATATCAAAGATGGTTGGTTTTTTTGTGCATCTTTTTAGATTCATTTGAAATCTTTTAGTACAATACATATTGGATTCATGAATGCTATATGTAGACAAAAAGAAAAGATAGAACATCCTCTAAATGTCTCTTCAATGCATCAATATCTTTTATTTGGTATATTTGTTTATGTGCAAGAATGTTTAAAATATTTTATATTTGTATACATGACTTTTAATTGGAATATTTGGTTCTTGATTTAGTTTGTATTTTTTAAATTATTTTATTTAGTTACTACTTTGTGCATTGTATTTTTAAAAAAAATATATTTAAGTTAGATTATTATTATTATTATTATTATTATTATTAATTTAATACTTATTATGCCTCATATTAAGGAGCATTCTAAATTATATATTCTTTGGTATTTGTTTTATTTTGTTTTTTCTTTCTTCCTTATTTTAGATGTTATTAATAAATTACTTTCATACTAGTCAAAGATAAATAAGACTTTATAATCACACGGAAATTCTTTAAATGACTTAGAAGTGGCTATTTTCCTATAAAATTAATATATAATAATCATGACTTTTTGTTCTTGTACCATTATTCAAGCCTCCTTATTAGTATTTGCCTTAATGAAATATACTTACTTAATCAATTGTAGGTGTAGTCTATAAAGAATCTAACAAAAATAATAAGTCTAATAAAAGTGGTTACACCATCTTCTATTCTATTTATTACATGGATAATTGCTTATTATTGAATTCACATTTAAGACCTATTTTGTCTAATTGATTATATCATTGAAGACCTTGATAGCTAATAATGAATTCTTAAACCAAGTTTATAGAACCAATATTTTTTGTAAAGTACTATAAGTCTCATCCTTGCTTCAAACCAATATATACTATTTGTTTCTTTTAAGTTCCTTTGTCATATTCACTTTTGTGTAAAGTGGATAATCAAATTTAATAGAATCTCAACTTTGATCATAGTTTCTTTTTAATTTTTTTTTGCTATTTATTTACTTATTTTCATTATTACATAGTAATAAAAATGATTTTTAAGCCAATTATAGAACTTTTCTAATGTACCTTACTATTGTAGTAGGTTATTTAAATCTTAAAGATCAAATTCTAATTCAATGGTAATAATATACCTTATAGCTTAAGAGTTCTTTCTACTCACACTTGCACTCTTAGATTCTTCCAATGTAGTGTGAGAGATAGTTCGCTAATTTGAATAAAGATTCATCATCTATTACTTGATAAGAATGTCTTCTTCTCTTCAAATTCTAGTGCAGTAGTTCAAAACGGAATAGATTTAAAAGTTTTTTTTTTTTTTTTTTTTTCTATAGTATTTTTAAAAAATTATTTGTAGAATTATGTTATATTATTGCATTGCTAGATACTTCACTATTACTATATTGTTTTGTTGTACTACTATGTTATTAGCTATTATCTACATACGCCACAATCACTAGTACTATAATGTCAAGAGAGCTTGTTGGTATTGGTTGTATGTTGAGGTTGTATATATTATATTTATACAATGGTATAAGAATGTTGATCACAATTGTTAGAATGATTGAAGGTACAATATTAGGAGGCATATAATGCAATACAAGTTGTTAGTATATTTTTATTATTTTTTTATGTGCAATAAGTCATCTAAAACAAAAAATGATGGTATGTTATTTGAAAATATTAAACTATAGACAAAAAATTCAAAACTCTACAATATCAATGAATACTTCTTGATAATAAATGTTTTTTTAATCCTAAACCCTTATACCCTAAATCCTAAACTACATTTTAGAAGATTGAAGAATCTCAAAATTATAGTGCACATGACAAAATATTATATTATTATTAATGAGATTATTCAATGGACATCATATATTGTATATCAATCGAATTTAACTGCATCATCATTTTTTTCGATGTTGTTTGTGTTAAAGTTGTTAAAGTAAGTAAATAAAAGTGAAAGTAGAATAAGTTATATTATAGAGGATATTACTTTAGATAAGTTGCTATTCGTCATAGAATTGCCTCTTGGTATATAAAAAGGCCAAGAAATAAGGTAGATGAATGGACAAAAGATCTCAAGAGTGTAGAAAATATGCTTAAGGCATATTCTTTTAGTAAATAAGATAGCAATAGATAGTCTCAGTAGAATGTTGGATGAATGTATTCATCAAAGGATGGAAGTTCATTATTAGGGCACTAACCACCACCTACAAGTAACGGGTGTTGGAAGTGAGAGATATCTTAGTCCATACTCTCTTTGTGTTCAACCTTGTTGATTTTAAGTGTTGTGACTTCATAGTCCTTGTTCTTCAATAGTTTGTAAATTCCAAATGTAAAATTACTTTGTATAATCATATTGTCTAAAAGGTTTATCTCACACTTATCACTTGATGCTATTGACTAACCAACTTCTAGTACAAATGCATATGAACTTGTCACAAACAATTGTATACAATGGACATTTTCTAATCAATTTTCTCCTCGAATTGCAAAGCACAATGAAGTGACAATGCTGACTTCTTCTACAAAACATTCCAATCTTGCACTATTACATGAGATAAAAATGGATTACTACCTTCCCTTTGTCCACTAAGTCCACAAAATTCCAAAATTCACCAATAAAAAACCTATCAGCATTGTTTTGGGGGTGTCAACAGTAAAATCTATTCACTGAAGATTGATTGGCTACATCATACTTCTCTGAAATATTTTTCTCTTTGACTTGTTTTCTTACGTTGATGACACCGACAATTGAAGGTCTCGTATGCAAGGAAGGAAAGGGCGGAGGGAGGGAGGAATGGTGGGGGGTGGGATTGGAATAGAGTGACAGCGTGACTTCCGCTCCCCCAGCTCCTTCTGTTCCTCCTCGCCAATGGATCCTCATTCCCGAGATAGAGAGCGACTCCGTCGTGGCGTGGGGCCCGTCGTGCGCTCTGCTGTCGGCAGGCCCATGGACAGGCCCGGTCAAGCTCGGACCACGTGGCAGACTAGAAGGGCAGGGAGCAAGCTGGCCGTTGGATGGAGAGGAGGCGGAAGACTACACGGCATCCCATTCTCTTTCGGGGGCATCCATATTGCCCAGCTGGGCCACCATGTGGCACTTACAGGAGGGTCACTTGTCAGCAGCCCTGGAGGCAGCTGGGATAGGAGAGGAGCGTTCAGGAGGGAGGAAGGGCGTGCTTGTGCTTGTTTTGTGTCGGCGAGTGGACTCTGTTGCCATTTATTTGCATCGCCTTCTCCCAGCTTCTCTCTTCCCCAGCCCTTGTTCTATTTCGCTTTCTGTTTGCGAGTTGAAGGCCTCCCTCTCTCTCTCTCTCTCTCTCTCTCTGTTCTGAGGATTCTCGTCGTGCTGGTGGTGGACGTTTCTTCATTCAGCACACTGTCGTGGCTTCTTTCGATTGTAAGATCCTTTTCTGAAGCCCTTCTCAGTCGTTGCTCTCGCGTGACTTTTTCTCATGCTGCTGCTGCTGCTGTTCTCGTGGTTCTAGTTCAGGTGTTTCGTTGCAAGACTGTGTAGTAGCTCGAGGAGGATGGTTTAACCTGCTGAAGATTTCCTTTCTGTCTTGTAGCTTTCTGTAGAGGGCTTGTTTGCATGCAGAGAGTTAATAAAGTTGGTTTGAATTATTCTGTTTAGGATTGATGGGTGGTTGCTCTCTTGATTGACCTTGATCGGAATGCATCTGCTATCTACCTGGATGGTAGAACTGGGATGCTGGTGTTCTGCTGATATAGATTCAAGTTGAGTCATATGCCATGGATTACGTGAGTCCACCAGGATCGGTTTTGGTGCAGGGAATTGCTTTTCACTGAGACGTGGAATGGTTTGATTTAACTGAAATAATTCTTCTTGGTGCGCGTCAGCGTTCAATTCTTAGAATCTATGGACTAGGACCGCTCTATTTTGAAAGGCAGAGCTTGGTTTCAACACCCAATGGTTGTCAAAATTTTCAAAAAGGAATTTCCAAGTTCTAACTGCAATTGGTGGTCCTGTATTCGACCAGCTTTTATGACAGGTTAGGTCATTTCCTGGTCTGTTACACCGTCTTTAAAGACAACCATTATCCCGGTCAGCCGTGATCATCTTGAAAGCGTGTGATATCTTGCGGAGGTAGAAGACAGCCTCGCAGGTCTGAAATAGGATCATATAGATTTAAGATAAGATGGAGTGGATCAAGAAGCATTTTCCAGGAGGCCATGGAGACTCTGAAATGTCAGTTTCTGACAAATGGATGGGGAGCACGACGCAACATCAAGGCGAGAAAGCCTCGTCAATAGTACAATCTAGGGTCGAGAAAGACAATGCCAAAGAGTCCGAGGAGACCAAGGCCAAGCTTGAGTCGCTTTCAAGATGCAAATCATTCGCACCGCCATCGCAATCGGCCTCTGATCTAGCGAGATCACATTCCATGAGCGTTGTCATGAAGAAGGATTCGGAAGAAGCTAAAGACGACGATACCCCTCTTGATCCCAGGGAAGAATGCTTGGTTACGGTGCCCGATGCTATTGTGCACCTCGTGGATGACCAGCAGAGCCCTCACCTGGCAACTGCCCATTTCTCAGTGGTGCGTATTACCCAGAAGGGTAACGGTATTGTGGTGCTGGTGCGTGTGGGAGAGGACTTGCACTGGCCTTTGATGAAGGATATGCCCACTGTCAAGCTTGACCCCACACATTACTTCTTCACGCTTCCTGTTCCATCTTCTATTGATGCTCCCGAAGACGAGAGCAAATCCGAGGTTTAACAATACATCCTTAAATTGTCGTTTAAGTGATACTCATGTAATATTCGTCACATTGTGATAGTGCGTGTCAGGATAACCGAAATATTTGATTCTGCGTGTGGTTTCGTCCTGTTTTGATCCACCATGTGTCGAGTGTAGTCGATGGTTCTTGATTGTTCTAAATTGCAGGGTCACTGTGAGAAAAACGGATTTGAAACGCTGAATTACGGAGTTACGTTTCCAGACCCTTCAAATCACGAGCAAGCATTGCATGAGCTGGACAGTTTGTTAGCAACGTACACGTCCTTTTCATCTCCAACTCTTGTACAAGGTGATCAACGCAAGGAAGAATTCGCACAAACCAACAAACACTTGTCACTGAACAAGAAGGAGAAAACCGAAACTGACGTTGCTACTCGTGTAAACGAGGGCAACAAAGATTATCGTGGCAAACTAGTTCCCAAGAAAGTCCTATCTGGTGAGGAGCAACAGGTAAGGGTGCGATTACTTTGCGGCCATTGTGTGATCTCTTGACATCTCTCAAATACTAAATCAAATATATTAGAGTGTCCTTAAAGTGAGGATCAGGTATTGTCCTTTATGGAGTTGATGTGGTTGATACTTATCTAAATTTCGAGACTCCGAATAGGTGACTGTGACGGAGGAGAATCAGAGTGCTTTCTGGACCACAATGGCGCCTAATGTAGACGACTATGGGTCTAGTGCTGCAAGAGCAATTGCAACTGGGTCAGGCCACGTTATCCGTGGAATTTTCTGGGTGCGGGATTCCACTGTTGCACAGCTGGAGAGTGGCACACTGTACCTGCAGAGCAAGATGAACCCTTTGGACAAGCCTAGCAATATCAGTCCCAGAACTCTCAGAAACTTGAAACGGTACTCTTAAATTACATTCGATTGATGCCATGTCCTCTTCTTCATACTCCACTTGCATTACATAATCAAAACTACAGATTGTGTGCTAATTGTTAGTAGTTGGTTCTCTCGTTTATGGTTGAAATCCTGGAAGGATAACGGTTGAGTAGAAGAAGCTAAGTCTATGGCGTCCACTGAAACTAGCGCTGGAAAATGGGAGGATATGATTCATCATCTCATGTAAAATGAAACATGATCATTGCTCAGGTTCATATTGTGTGGGCCCGCATTGTGATTAGGGTGCGGGATATGTCGCGGGCAACAGAGAATGTAGCGAGGAGTGTGCTGCTGGGCATAGTTAAGACAGCAGGATTCTTTTCGGGGTCGCTCATCAAGTCTAGAGCTGGAAAGAAGGTGTTCAAGTTGATGCCTGGTGAAGTGGCTCTCGTTTCGTTAGATGCCTTCGGTGAGTTTTTTATTGATCATAAATCAAATCTCAGATTCGTCCCTTTGGCGATGTAAGTGTGTGGGAGATAGTTCTACGTAATGTTACAAGAGTCGGTACAATTTGGATTGTGCTGCAGACATTTAGAATTAGATGGTTTGGGACGCAGAATCAAAGTCGTGGATTTAACCCGTCTTTCTATCCTAAATTGGCGATACCCTATCAAAACTCCTAATCATCCCCCAAGATTCATTGTTCTATAACTTATTGCACTTATCATATTTGTAAACGAGAGTTGTAAGATTGTATTCTTGATCTGACTACTAATTTGGTACAGGCAAGTTGTTTGATGCTGTGGAGAAGGCAACTTCAGATGTCCTAGAATCCACGTCGTTGATGACGCAAAATGTGATTGCGCACAGGTATGATTTCTCTATCCACCTCTTTCTATCGCTCGTCTATCAGAGACAATGACTATTCCTAGTGCCTCTTGGAAGTCTGATGTGATGTGAGGAATGAGGTGTAGGTACGGAGAGTCGGCGGGGCAGGTCACGCAAGACACATTCGCCACAGCAGGTCACGTTGTGGCAACAGCTTGGACGGTTGCCAAGCTTCGGAATGCATTAAACCCGAAGGCAGGAGCAAGACCCCTGACCAAAACCGGCGTGATCAAAGGCCTAGCCAAGAATGTTGTCAAGGGAAAACAACCTACTACTTAATTCATTCCGAAACCTGGGGATGATTGTCTTACTGCGTGGCAGTGGATGTGTACTGGCGAGCTTGGTAAAATAGTTTGAGGGTAGAGTTTCGTCTCCCAACGTGGCACATTACCATTTACTTTAGTATACATGGTTAACATGGGAATTACAAAAAAAACGTTTTGGAGGTATATGAGAAGATATGAGGAACTTATACCGCTCTTAGTTTCTGACAGCATTAAATTTACATAGTTCCTATTCACACAAGTAGAATATAAGTTATAGGATTTAGAAATTTACATGGTAGAATTCGACAACACATAAATTCTTTGGACAAAAATGAATTTGTAGGGCAGCTATTTATTGTTTCCCTCAATCATGTAATATTGTTAAAAGTAGATGTATTTGACAGTCTACTCTACACAGTAATACCACAGCTTAATGACCAAATTGCCAAGAACCGGTCCTCACAAAATCCTTCAATAAGACAAGTTAAGCCTCAGAATAAATGTACTGAAAAAATCCTGATAATATAAATCATCTGCATCGCAATTTTGTGCCATGTGCACTTGTCGCAATATATTCTACACAATTCGAATTTAATGCAAGTAAATATTCGACAATACATATCATAAGCAATTTCACAGTAAGCATCCAAGATTCAAAGAGATCTGAATTGACATAGCTCTTCATAATCATTACATATATGTTTGAATTCCAATACACGGTACAAATGAGACGAATCCTTTTGAAAGAACTCAATTTATGGGATTCGTGAACACGATCATTAGTCACGTATTTACTTAAACCTACTTAGTACATAAATTGTGTTTCTAATTAAACCGAGAATTGAATGGCCGATCCTACATCATTGAAAGAATGAATCACGCAAAAAGAGGACTTCCTTGAACCAACCTTAATGATTCAAAGAATTTCGTATAAATGACCTACACTTCAATTCGTAAGCAGAAAAATCAATCAGCTTCAGGCGGTGTGGTTGCAGATGCAAGTGACAAACGCGATACACGCACAGCGCCAATCAAGCGCTCTGGAAGTTCTTCCATGCCATTCCCCTGCATAATAATGCCCATTAGAATAAAAGAGTTGCAAACTTAACCAAATTGTATTTTCTTACAAGCAAATTTGAATTTTGGTAATTTAATAATAACTAAATTTCATCAGATTTTTTCATGCACATGTGTTGATGCGTGTGTGTGTGCGTGTGTGTACGCGCGTGTAGGAAATTACTGCACCGGACATCATCTTCGGTGTTACCATGGCCATAATGACAGGAATCTGGAAGTGAGTCTTCGTGAAAATCAATGCATTTGTTCAAGGGGTACCTAGTGAAGTCCTTGAAAACGCGAAGCTTTTGTTACTGTTATTATTATTATTATTATATTCAACCCAACCCATGTTTTTCGCCATGTTACAACAATCTTCGAAGCATGACTTGATTATTGCATCGAGTGCGAGGACTAGTGAAACAACATACCTGAATCAAAAAAGCCATGTCAACAACTAGCGCACTCACGACACCAAATACAAGCCCAAGTACACCATTAGCTACTGTTGATGACCCAATGTCGATATCAACCTGGTAAAACAAAGTAATTTGGTTAGCATACATGAAGCAACAGTTCTGGAAAATCGAGAGAAAAAGATCTGAAAGCCGATTTCATCAACAACCAATTATTTTTGATAACGATGCGTCGAAGCTAAGTCAATATTTCAATCCGCAGCAGGCTTCCCCACACACACTTAAAATATATCGTACTCCCAGCATTACGCTCCTCTAACTCAACCCATTCAGTTTGTGCGTAATTAATTCCTCCTTCATTCATGCAAGTGAAAACGAGGCCGAATACCTCAAGGTAATTGGAACCACGATAATAAGTGCAATCTACTGCTTTGCCAAGAATGCAAGGCGTAGTACCCACACTCTGCCTTACAATCCATGATCCCTGCAACAGACAGTCTTGAACATATTAGAAGATTCAACTGATTGTTGAAAATTGTTGAACACGCAAGAGCTTTATATTCAGCAAATGGTAATGCAGTTAGTTCAGCCAAATAAAAGATTCTACGTATCAAACACATCGTCTGAAAACTGGAATGAAGATATGAGGATTCTAAGCTGAATATATTACAAGATGAGTTCAATAATTCTAAGGCAGCAGACCTGGGGAACAGAAGGAATGAGTTTGAGGCGACTGTTACGAAAATTGTCATCTCCATCCACAAAGCGTTGCAGAAGTGACCCTTGAGGCGCCTTAGGTGCAACAAAGTAGAAGATCATGCTGTAGTGAGACGCTGCTGGTACCTAGATTTATAGCAAGACAAAAATTTAACTTGTGGAGCGCACATTTTCTCAGGAACAGCTCCCATCAAGCTGCATCTTCCGGCAATCAAGCTCAAATAACATTAATCAAACTTGCTGCACCGATATCCTGTTGACTCGTGCGCAGTTTCAGCTATATAACGTGATATAGAACGAAATTCTAAGTCTTGAGGATCTGAAATTACTTCAGGCAACCACAGATAAATTTGGTTGTAACCCCATGAAGTACACAAGTATATGATATCCACTTAGCTTTAGCAAATTCAAACCTGGACATTAAACGCTACTGTAAAGAGTCCCATCTCTCCCGCCACCTGGAAAACATAATAAACTCAGCCAAACCCGAACGAACAGCATAGAAACACGATGACAATGAAGTCGCAGACTTAAATGCTGCCCGTTCTCATGAATCATTCTCTTTATTCGTCTTTCCGACCAGGGAAGCCATCAGGTTCAATAGAGTAGCAACGCATTCTGGCTTCATGTACTATCATGACTTCATGGAGAAGAGGATGGAGGATGATGTTTAGTGGGAGCTAGACGAGTGTTCGAGGATGAACTGTTAATCTAACCGATTTCAAAAATATGTTTAGGATTAAAATGCACGCAGAGACCATATTGATCATCAGGAACAGTACAATTCCACTGTCTTGGCTTTTAACGGTCAACAAACACATACTGGAGAAGACTATACAAGAGAGGCTTATAGCTGATAACAGACATGACTTCGTACCTGAGCAACGCAGCCTTTTCTCTTGGCAACATGATCAATACGCTTGATGTCTTTGAACCAATCGACTGCCACGAGCTGCATTAATGGTTCACCTGCAGCAGTCTGGTTGTATACGACATTTTCGAGAATATGAGACTTCAAATTTCAAGAAAAAGACCTCATGTAATCCCCCATAATAAACCTCTTCCTCCCCGTGAGTATTCTTCATCGCAGGTTGTACTAGGTAAAGTTGATATGAGAACCAACATAATCCAATCCAGAATATGCGTACTTTTTTAAGTGTAAATAATGTTTCGAGAAGGCAAACACTAACTCAAAATTTTTACAAATAAGAAAAAACAAATCTGATTCTACAACATGCAGTCGTACCCGGTGGATCGACGCCCAAGTTCCAGGCTATATCTAAAGCTTAAATTTAAAACAGCTGTCTGAATCTTACTTCAAACTGTCATGAAAGATATAAGTTGATGTATGAAAATTCATGACATAGTTTGCATAGAAGAAGGGACAAGAAGAAACTGAAAGTCAGCAACTCGCCTTTGAACGATCAATTAGAAAGTGCTTGCTTCGAACGCGGAAATTATTGCAGTCCGGGATACTCCAGCAGTTCTTGCCATTATCAAGATCGCCCTTGCCAAGGTTGCCTGATAACATTGACAAATCCAGAGATACAGGAGGTGGCTCCGACACTGATTCTACAGGAACATCAGAAGAACAAATACAATAATTAGTACTCTTCATACTTTGCATACAAGATTACGACAAAACCATATCGAGCAAGGATCAACTTAAATACTGTCCTATAAGTGAAATAAAAATGATACGAATCCCGCACCTATTAACTCCACTAAGTTTCAAATTCTTCACATTGCATCTATCCAATGAATAAAATACAACGGCACAATTAAACACCCAAGTTGTGCCATATTTCATTGAGTTCTTCCATGATTGGTGAATACTCTCAGTAGACAAAATTAATCTCCTTTGAACCCATCCAACACTATCAACCCTTCAGACATAATCATGAAGGGTAAGGCCTCTTGATACCTGTTGCATTCAAATTCTTCGATATAAAGTTGGGCTGCCAAGGCAATGAAGCATTAGAACTAGAAGAATTAAATGTTAGTCTTTGCACAGACATCAATCTAGCAAGTCCAAAATGATGACTCACATAGTGAGAATAACCCTATCATGTTAAGTTGGTCTTTTGCTTTCTTGGAAAAAATGCATTGATGCAACTTCATCACGCACAGAGGTGACATGCTGTTATCATTCCCACTTCTAGCTCAGGTTCTTCTCCTTAACTAATTTTAATTAGTTTTTTCTATATTTATATATTTGAATGCAACTTATCTTCCACAACAGGACCGACAGAACAGTTCAAAACTGTGAAAAGCTGAAAACAAGCGAGGCATAACAGAAACAAAAATATAAAATTAAAATAAACTTACCTCTGAATCAGCATAGAACTGCATATCGTCATCATCGTACTCAGACTCATCATAATTGGATTGACCTGCTGAGGGCATCTCAGGTAATGAGGCAACATTCTGAAGTGCACTTCGCTTTCTCGTCTTTGCAGTGCCTAATTTAGGTATCCTTGGCACAGATGGTAGAGAACAGTTTCCATCCCTTTGTGCAAACCACTCCCTAAGACCTGGAAAAGTCATAAAGCATAGCGCCAGTCGAATGTAAAAGTAAAGAATGATACACATTGGCATATTGCGCTACAAACCGTATCACGCTGGGAAAGTCAAGCGTCCACATGATACCCTAGCAAGGGTAAATTTGATGTTCAGCTTATTAAATAGATAGACAATAGAATGGGAGAGCAGAAGCTTCATAAGAAAAATTAAATTACCAGCAACACTGTTAAGAATCTGAATAACAGAATGATAATGACAGAGAGGGAGGTAGTTTGCACCCCAACCCTTCAAGTCAATGTGCACTAATTGCTGCACTCGTGCCCGGGGGTCTCCATTTGGATGAGATTTTAGAGGAGAGATAGTAAAACCTCCACCTACACATCATCCATTTCATCCATGCGATATGATAAGATATCAAACATACGACTCTGAAATACAACACCATAGCACATACGCAGTGCCGGAATCTTACAGTAATTGACTCCAGACAAGGCCAAGAGCCATGTAGAACTTAAAGAGGAAAAAGATGAATTTCAATCAGGGGGAGCACGCAGAAGGGCAATCACTAAAGAGATTTAGGACATGAAAACGTTCCTAAAATGATCAACGCATCAAACCGTAAGAAAATAACTGTACTTACTTTCAATGTGTGCTCGAACGCAACCTGGCTCTGGGGGACAACTAGGATGCTCCTTCGACCGGAACAAAATAACTACAGCCAAACCACGACACCACTCAGAAAGAGCACTTCCACACGCTATAAGAAATTTACTAATGGTCCGTGCAGTCAGTAACACAGACATCATACACGATTTGCACAAGTACATGCAAGATACATGAATTTGGCTGCTTGAACCCACGCCTTCACACGTGAGTCATTTTAAAAGCTTAAATAAAGAGAAAAACAAAGACCAAGTCCAGAAAAAAATCAATGAAAGAAAAAAAAAGCGAGGAACTAGAAAAGGCTTTTATTAAAAGCAGCTTCACAAAGGGACTGTCAAATCTATCAAAAGGCAGAAACCCAAGTAAAAGTATCAATGCATTGAAATGTTCTGAAAGAGATAGTTCTATGTAGACACATAAGTTTTAATATCCAGCTTCGATTCTATCATAATAATTCATTAAACTTTGTTGGAGAAGGCAGACTGAAATACGTCGACATTCAGAGAAATTTGACATATTTAATTATGTTGCAACTCTGGAACCCGACACTGAAATTCAGCAACGATCAGCGTAAGTACTAATGAGGAATAGTTAGTGTTGTAGCCTCTCATTCAAGCATCAACTTTGAGAGGTGAGACTGCAAATTCACATTAAGTCCTGTGAAAACAAGTTTATAAGGGAACCTTGAAAAGCATTGCTAGAAGTGCAAAGAGAGGAAGAGAGAGTCTAGCAATAAACGCCATTTTGGCAGGACTATTGTGTATAGGATGCGTTGGACATTCAGAGCATAAAAGAGAGCTTGTAGGTAGTAAAGTACCATAGCTTCCATCATCGTTGCGACGCCAATAGCGCAAATAGCAAAGATCACGAGGCCATAAAAACCTACAAATATGTACAAAATATTAAGTATACGTTCGCACATGTGCATTCAGAATGACTAAAACCCTATGTTGCAGAAAGTAGTTAACCTAGAACATTTATTCAAATTACGCAAGCCCAATGAGAATGTCGTGCACCACTACAAAGTGCTTGAAGTATTAGAATACTGCGGGAAATTACTAGAGAACCAAAACTTCGACGCAGCTTAGCACAACTTACATGGGAAGAAAGTCTAACTGGAGACGCTGATAAAGAATAGTAGTGTGTCCGTCAACTTCCTGCACTAAACGGGCTTCATGAAAGCTGCAGTCCCATCTGTGGAGTGAACCCGCTAGTGTCAAGCATAGCAAGAAAATACTAATTACGTTGTTGACAAAACTGCTTGTTTGTGCGAAAAAGAAATGAGATGCTGTTCAGTCATGCAAGTTAAACTTAAAGATGATAAAGAGAAAAAGATTCGTAACCAGTGAAAGAAGAAAAGGAGGTGACAAACCAGCAAGCACCAACGAATAGCATTTAGTATGACCCAGCAATCTAAACGATAGTTATGTGTAAGATTTTACACAATTGAAAGCACTAGAAACCTACTCATAGCGTGTTTCGTCAATGCCCATGATAAGCTCAAAAATATCTGCACAGGAAGCTTCCACCACTCCAACTGCCTTCATTCCCTTGCATCGGCCCTGCAGATATATACTACGTCATATCTTTGCTCTGAGATCTGCGGCACATAACTTATTCTTGTTTGATAAAGTGCTTTTAAAAGACCCAACTTTAGTTCGACCACATCAAAACAAAGGGAAAACTCAGAAGGGGCATTTACAGCTTGAACGCCATCCTGAACTTCTTCAAAAAATCTGAGCCCTGCGAAAAACACCTAGACTTGTGAGCTGCAGCTACGATTTCTAACTTCCACATGCAACGCATGTACCAGAAGACACATAAGAGCGGCATAAAAAGGTATCACAAGTTACAAGTCTCAGACTTGCCATTCTGACAACGGACAAGGTGCCAGTGTCTTCTTGCAGAAGCAGCCGCATCCGCATTCAGATTACTCCACCTTGGATCTATACCCCTACTCCAATCCTCTATCGATTCTGGAGGTCCTTAAACCAACAAACATCCAAGACACAAAATCAGACCTCTGGATGAGCAGGTGCAAATGATGGCACAGTACCCCTTCGTGACTCGTACGACTTAAAACTCAAAACTCCCGCAGCTCAACAGGTTTCTCTTCTAGCTAGATCCAAAATTGCGTCTCCCATGTTGGAAAAGAGTACAGGCGATTACCAATACATTGATTATGCGCAAACCAGTTCACTGACATACCATTTCCAACAGTCCTATTACGATGATGGTTTTGCTTCTTATCGTCATCATCATCATCAGGTTGAGACTTGCCACTATTACCCCTGAAATACAACAAAAAAAAAAAACAAACAAACATTACAATCAGTTCACTTCTGTTTCGGAGCAACCCAAAATGCAAAAACAAAATTGAAAAATAGACGAAGTAGATCACAGTGAGAATGAGGGACGAGATAGAAACTGGCTATCATGGTCTGAGGATGATGCATCTCGGTCCGGATCTTCCTGTGTTTTGCACACAGAAGGTGGAAAGGTCATGCTCCCATTCGTTGTATGCAGATTCAAATACTGCAACCGTCATCCACAGGCTACATCAGTATTTTGAATTAACTCCTAAGATTCTTTAGCCCTTTGAAGCTATTCCATGAATACGTCAAGAAAAAGATCAACATGAACTTACAATAGTTATTGCTGAAAACTTAACCGCATTTAATGGATGAAAAGTGATTAACCAATCTGATTAAGTTGTCACAGCATTCACTTAGCAGATTCCACAAAATCCTAGATATTACCTGATCAATGACCTGTTCTAAAGCTTCCTTCCATGCAGATGCATCCTGCACGTTAAAAGCTGCCATCTAGACCAAAAAAAGGGGTACATCCAAGGAAGAATCAGTTTCAGCTCAGTTGTAATCTGTGATAGAAGAAATATTTTAGATGCGATCTTACTCTTACGTAGAGACAAATACCAGAAATCAGTGGTTATTACTCAGTTACAGTACAAATGAATCAAGAAAAAAAGAATATTTCCACAAGAACAGGGAGAGGGAACACAGGTACCGTAATACGGTGAGATGGTTCCTTCTTGTTGATTACAGACAAAACATACACAGTCTGTACCACATCCACATAGAATAAACAAATCGCCAATAAGTACAAATCAGAATCATGGTTTAAGAAGCCACTTAAAAACTATCAAAGAGTCTTAACACCTGAAATGGCCGTACTAAAGGAGTGTATAGTCAGCTACAGACTGGCCAAGCTGTCAGTGCAACGGGCTCATCTCCAGTCAAAAGTGCATGCATGGCCAGTGCTTCAGGCTAACAGCGATACTCAGGATTTCACAACCTTTATCTCGACTCCCACAGCGAGACATTCTTATTTTATACAGGCCATTTCGCATCTTCTGTCTGCGGACTATTCATTTCATCAGATTGTCCATTAATACGCTCCACACGAAGTGTTGCTAGTTCTCTGGGGGCTTTCTGAAGGGAATATGTCTTCAAAAAGAGAAGGCATCCGGCTAGTTCTGACCCACAAATATCACCTTGCTCGCAATCGTCACAAGATGACTCACTAAGTTGTACCATTAATTTGCAAAAACTCGTTTCTCTTGGCGCTATATTCCAAAAACTTTCACCTTCAGAATAATATTTCAAGGATTTCAGTCGTGCTCCATTTAACAACTTTACAGTGTATCCAAAAAGCAACATGAAGAATTTGTTGCGTTTCATAGCGATCCTCGTAAGCTACAGTTATCACTGCTTTATAGGTGTCGAAATAAGCAGGGAGAGCAACGAAAAGGTCTATCGTACATCTCTGCTCAAGGAACCAACATTCCAATCACATACCATTACGGTAGCATATTTGACTCAGAAAAGCTATAAATACAGCAAGGAATGATCAACATACGTGGCCGTGATGAGTCTCAAGCCCTCGATCTTCAACTCGACAATTTCCATCAATAGGAAGAGTTTTGATGGGAACCTGCGTAGCAACGTTCGTAAACTTCAAGAGAATTAGTGTCATTTTCAATACCTGAAAAAGTGCTTAAACATGGCAGTGACCACTTGTCTGAAACTCCTTGAAAGCGAGATTAGATATACCTAACAGCTACTTACATGCTCCAATTAGCAACGGTAATGAATAGAGAGACGATCCCTTCAAGCATTTCAAACAGATCTAGCGTTTAGCACTAAATCTTCCTGTTCCTTCCGGACCGCAGTTTCATAGAGAATTCCAGAGCAGTATGACTCGTAAGTTGGCTATTAAATACTCTTCCTAGCAGTGAAACTCTTCTGGAATTTTTACAACTATTATTTTGGTGCATACTCTGCTTCTTCTGCACATTGCCCCCGATCAGTTCAGGCTACACGTAATACAAAACACTTATTAAACTCATTCCATCATCAGAAAACTATTTACTGCCGCAGGGGTCGACATTGATAAAATTGATGTGCTTCATCCAAGCAGTAAAAAAACTGGAAGCAATTATAGCAATAAAAGATAAAATGCAGAGTACTGTAAACACAATTTCCAAAGAACTACTTGCTGGACAGGTCTAGTGTCTTTGACGATTACGTCATGGTGTCAGAAAAATTTCACACGGCATAAAAACCGAAGAGCTACTACAAGTCTGCACGAAATCGAAAGTAAATCAATCATGAGCTACTAAGAATTAAATGGTCAGCTTTAGACACCGATGAGGTCGAAGCACTGTGTACCTCGTTGGCAGATGGCTGTCGCTTGTAATACGCAAGAATCAGGGATTCCAGCACAAAATAACGTTTATGGAAATATGACCGGCCAATCTTGCGACGGCCATAACGCACCATCCATCCCTCCATGGTTGGTCCAGTCATTGTTGACTAGTTTTTCATTCGCCACCCAAAAGCTCCACAGATTCATATTCCATTTTGCAATAAGCGTATTCAAACACGAGTTCAAATATGTGCTACATCCTCCGCTGCAGGACTGATGAGTTTGCCATGCATCGCAATCTCATACGAGCCTAGGCAAACTCCACCCTCTGCATCAATCACCAAACCACATCCTCCAACGTTTAATCATCGCCAATGAGTAACCGGTCTCAGACTGCCTGCTCCAACTACACTATCAAAAACGCTCTTCGTTCACACCCACGAAACCACTCAAACGAGCGATTCCAAACACCAACTAGTCAAAATAACCATATACCTTCATAAAATTATAGAAAATCGACAAATGTATGCTCTAAGTACATGTGGAGCAAACAATGACCTTAAGCAACATCGGATCTTTGACCTAGCAGCAGACACACCATACATTCACTCCTAAGGCAACACCATTCGACTTCAACCGTAAGAAAATTCATAAAAATTAATAAACATATATATATATATATATATATAAAGGCGGGGGCACTCGGGTCATCCCAAGAATCCGAATCGGAATTCGGGAACAGAAAAAACCAGGCGCGCTAAGTCAAAGCCGGAGATGCGAAGAAAGGACCTACGGCTTCCTAATGTTCAACGACTCAATATATTGCTGTTCATCGAACAACACCAGACATACTGCGAATGAGAAGAGAGAGCGAGAGCGCGAGAAACCATGTCGATGCAGTATGGAAGACAGCAGGGACGTCGTGATACTCGAAGAAGGGTAGAGGTGGAAAGAGGCAGTGCAGAAATGTACCTAGTACGTAGCTTAGGCGCTGAGCAGCCTGTACTCAAAGGAAGCACATGGCTGAGCCCTAAAACAGTCTGATGGAATTCGAAGAAGAAGAAGAAGAAGAGATGAAGAAAGGCTGGACGATTCGATCGAAGCGAAAGAGAGGGAGAGAGAGGGGGAGAGAGAGAGGAATGGGAAGGAGATGTATGAATCGATTGAATCCTCACAGCCTATTCGGTGAAACACACTGGCACTTGAGAGAGATTTTTGCTGCTTGGCTCTGCTCTTCCAGTGGAATTTGAGCCAGGTTACGGACATGT